>NW_009220670.1:7854-66877 GCF_000690835.1 Fulmarus glacialis | reverse complement strand
TTTTTTTTTTTTCTGACGTTCTGCATTTTCACACTTTGGACCACTGAAAAAAGCAGAATAATGGTATTTAAAAACTCCAAACAGACCAAAATACATTCATTCACTTTCTAACTGAAAAACAATTGGGAAAGCATTTAAATTTAAGGAATTTTTAACAACTGCTTTACGGTTCACATAATCAATTTTGTTTGCTACTGTGCCATGAGAACACTGATTAAAATTTTACTTTTCCTTTTTATTCTGTTTTAATTAAAGCTCATCCGCTAGTTGCATACTTCTTCATTAGTTCTTCCAGCATAAGCATATTCAGGCATAGTCAGTCTTCAGAAGTGTAACCTCAAAGGTACCTCTGGAAATAGCATTGCTAAGTAGTTGGTGGTTTTGCTTTACAGTGGTAAAAAAGCCCAAGTCAAATCTTTGGTAAGCAGTGGGCACATATACTATTCTGAGCTTCCTTCTCCCGACCCTAGGCAGCTATAGAATACAGGAAAGATTTATGCCAGTTGACGATGCTTTTATTATCTGGAAAAAAAAAGGGCAATACTTAAATTGTGGCCTTCAATCGGTAAAATGTCTTCCATCCACACACCTTAATGAATTCAATTATTAAAAATTGTTTAAAAAGCATTTATATTAAATACTCATGACTAATAGTTAATGCTTAACTTTTGAGTCTTCTGCTGTAAATACCACCCTAGAGCCTAGACTATCCTTAATTTTACAGAGGGGGATAAAATTACTGTGAAGATGTCAGATCTTCTAAAAGGTGGCAGAATAAATAATAAAAGTCAGCAGAAATACAAACTATTGTGGGAGGGGTTTAACACCATACTAGGGTGAGAATTACCTCTTTTCTTTATGGTGATGAAGGGGACTGTATCAGTTTCCCCTTATTGACTGACTGACATGAAAATGTTTGCTTCAATCTTATAAAATTGATTTTATATGCTTTGCGAAGCTGACAGTTCTCTTTACATTATAGCTAGGAGGTTTTGTATCTCATGGTTGTGCCACCCTTTGTTTTACTCCTTTGCATTTTAGCAATTTAATCTGTTTTGTTAGAAAACTGGGTTAATGACTATACATCTCTGCACTAGATAGAAATAAAAAAAAACCTTAGTGATTTGTTCAGGGGGTTTGTTTTTTGGAGTACACAAGCATAAATTAGGGAAGCTGCAGTTCCCTGTTAACATCATCTCCTGTAGCAAAAGTAGGATTCAGTATGGTTCAGTCAGTATATTGTGACTTCACACCCTCCATTTAAATTAATGTTGAATCAAATCTTTGTTTTAAGTAGATACTAAGCCACAGGGATGCAGCAGGGATGCTAAGATGTTCTACTTTGGAAGAAATATATCTTTGCATGTGAATTTTCAAACACAAGTGGATGAGGCAAGAGCTCTTATGCTCTTATTTTGACATAAGATGCCAGGATGTGAAGACACATGTCTATGCTGCAGAACAGGCCACAGGTATATGATCTAATTTTGAACGTGTTCATAGCAGAACCAGAAAGCTCTTTCAGGAAAAAATAACTCAGACATAATTCCGTAAAAACAAGGCTAAACTACTTTGAATACTGAAGCCAGTATTTCTAGCTTCACTAAACCATAAGAATATGAGAGATTGGATAGTGCTAATTCAGCAAATGCTGGTACTCTACATTACAGACCTCAAAAGTTTGGCCAGAAGAGCTTCTACCTTGGAATATGTGGTCTTCAAAAAAAATGATATTAGATATACTCTGAATAATTCTACATTTAATGATATCGATTTTATAATGTGGTTCATCTTGATCTACATCAGTGAAAGACAGAAGATAATTAATGATGGCGCATTACAAATCAAAACACTATATTCATATCTTTTACATTGCAATAGGAACAGATTTGCTTCTTTGGTAAGAGCTGTACATGTGTTTGAGGCACTTGACCAAATGGACAAATCCATTCCCATGCAGTTCATGTCTGTTGGGTCTTGCAGAGCTTTAGCTGATCTGATCTTTGCCATGATGATATTTTCTGCTAGGTTACTGTAAAAAATTTAAGGGGACAGAACAAAGCTTATTATTAGCAATAAGCACAGAAAGCCACAGCTGACTTGATCTGGTTTTCAGCATCTCTCTTCAAGTGGGAGGTTGGATTATAGACCTCCAGAGGTAATTTCTATGATTCACACTGCTTTTTCACTTTGAATAGAAAATGCAATTATTCTTCTTGGATTTTTGCATTATTAGAGCCTTTACTATCTAATCATTAATTATTGACTCATTAAAATGGACTTATATGCATAGAAAGCATTGGTGTTTCCTATAGGAAGTTCATCAAACGTTATTTTCAGGACCCTGTGTTTTCAAGAATATAACAACTACAGCCAGTTTCCTTTCTGATATTATTTCCTCAGATTCAGGACATTTTGAAAAGAATCTTGTCAGCCCTTGTCAGCCCTTTTTCCATTTCAGTACTACTTGGGAAGAACTGGGCTGTTCTAATACTGTTAATCATTCCCAAGATTTTTCTTGCTAACTGTGACAGTTTCAAAAACCTACATTTTTATAATCAAGAATGGCAGATAAAGTCACAAAGCATGTGTTATAAAATAGATCTAAGCAAGATATTGTTTACTAAAATATTGCAATTTTAAGATCAGTAAATGCTAATTGATGTAGTTTGATTGGATGGAATAAATTTAGTAATAATCCAGTTTGCCACTAATACATAAAACGAAAGAGGTCGTCAAGCTGCATTATATTAATCTCTTTTGGTGATCAGTTATAAACAGGCAAGTAGGATGTAGCATAGAGCTGTGTCCTCTGATATCTATTTGCAGCAATATGTTCAGCCTCATTTACCATGCTATTACTTTAGTTTCAGGAAAATCAAATACCACCAAAATGAGGCCTTAAAGAGTCACCATAAATAATCATATATATGCTAAAGCAGTGTATTCAAACACAGGTGTTGATACACATAGGTAAAGAAATAGAATTATTTCTTTAATATAATTATTAATCCTGTTGATATTATTGATCTGCTCCATAGTTTTTGCAGCATTCCTCAAAACCAGAGTGGTGTGGTGATCAGTTGTGCTTCCAACATAGTGCCTGTTATTTTGTACACAAACCTGTCACATTGCCTGTGAGTTCAGAAAGACAGTATTGCTTTCTATGTTTACACACTCAACAGTAGCCCTTTATTTCTCATTAATACAGCTCCTGAACTTGCTCTTATTTACAGTTCTTCCATGGCAGTTGACAGTTTCTTCAGCTTCTTTATTTGAAATGCTGCTGTAATGAATGTGGATGATACCTGTCAGTAAAAGCTGCCTATGTTTTAAATAAACCTGTCTAGAGATCAATTGCCTCACGTCGTAGAGGGCTTGTGCAAATATTTCCTTTGGATTTATTTTAGAAGTGTTAGGTCCTTTCCCTGACTCCTGCCATCAGCAGTGTTGGAAAGTCCATAAGCCCTACATCAAAAGGCTGTCTGAGTGTAACTTCAAAAAAATCACTCTGAGGCACCAGCATCTTCTGCAACTATGGGAAACAGCTTGTACACCTTTTGGGGAAGCTGTCCTCAGCTTAGCTCCATGGCTTATGTAGACTTAAGAAGTTGCAATCTTTATTGCTGTACTTGGTCCTTGCTTGGAAATCATTGCTGCTTTTATCCTGGGATAGAGATAATAAAGACTTGTCTGAATAAAAGATTATAATTGAGACCTGTCAGGTTGTCTAATATCTGTCTAGCTGTCTATCCGTGTGGAAACCTTCTTACAGATAATTTCTTATTTCTTTTTCTATGTAAAAAGCATTTAGAGATCTTTCAGAACTGTAGTCCTATCCAAAAGATCATTTTCCCTATTCAAAACATAAGGCCAGCACTTCTTTTTTGCCCAAACAGCTATATCCTGAATTTTGCAGTCCCACAATCTTCTTTTTGGCTTTGGCATAAAACAACTCTTTGTCATGTGAAAACTTTCAAACTCTTGCTGCAAAAATCAAACTGATTGCTTGAATTACATGGCTACCTCTTTGACTTCCTGCAGTGGTCTCCTGTTTTCCATTCCTCTCCTGGAGACTTAGTCCCATCTGGCCTGTCATCTCTTAGAAACTGAGTAAATAATCTCCTCTCCAAACCACTTCCACCTTCATTTTGCCAAAGATTCTGAACTTAATTGTCTTGTATTCAAGTTTTACCACAAAAAACTTTGAGCTTTTTTCTGTGTTGTCTTTTAGGTACAGAAGGGCTCTTCCACAAAATTTTGTGAGCACTCTTCATTTTTTTACCTTTAAATCTCCCCTTCAACTCCTAACAAAATGCCTGGGGGAAAAAAAACAAACAAAGAAGAGATTTTGGCCCCAATTCATCCTGCCTACCTTTGGATAATTATTATTTAAATTAGGAGACTAGTCACACTGGGTTGTCTTTATCTGTCAGTGAAGAGAAATAGTCATCTCTATAGAAAGGAATTTGATTTAATATTGGCATAGGCAATAATAACATGAGCCTGGGGCAATAAAAGTGGGTATCTCACTTCAGTTCCTTGGTAATTCCAGACCTTGGTAGGCAGCTGGCACATGATGGCTACTCCACATTCGTTACCATGACCATTCCACTCCAGATTGTCCTAACTCCATCTGTCTGAATCACATTTGGTGATCATCCTTATTAAAACTGGCTCTTGTTTGGGCTTGTCTTTGGGACTGTTCTGCAGAAGGGGCTGGGAGCTGCTCCTGAAGTAGTCCGAGAGCCAGAGATCTTCAGCAGAGTTTTGGCTCAGGATGTACATCTTAAATGGCTTTTATTTGCTTGTTTCCGAACTTAATGCCTTTAAACACGTTTAAACACTCATGAAGTTTAAGTCCTTCCCATGTTATATGAAAACATTGTAAAAAGCTAATAAATGCATGTTTTGTAGTCTTACATAACTCAGAAATGACTGACCCTATGAAAGACAACATGTAATATTGAAGGAATTATTTTTCATCTCATGTGGAAATATCAAATTTTTTCTCAATTGTGGAAAGAAAAAGGATATGAAGATGGATCCAAGTCTCCACAATGCTTTCAGGTTTCTATTAGTTCCAGATCTTTTATGCCCTGGACACTTGTATGAGATCTTTGCCTGGAATTTATACTGACTAGACAGAAGAACAGGACTAAATTATTATTCCTTTTTGTTTCATGCATTATATGGAAATTTAGTTAAATTTTTCTTATTTTTATGCTGAGATATAGAAGAAAAGAATGTGGTTGGTGCCTCAGACAGAGACATTAAATATGTGTGTCTGTGAGAATTTTGTCATGCCTGAAATTTGGGAAGGAGCAGATAGGAATGGGAGAAATGCCATGGAGACACTGGGGTTACAACTACGTAAATGTGTAACTACACCATTACTCTACTGGAAGAAGCCTTTCTGATCAGTTTATTAAATCCTTATGCTCGACATTTATCCACTGTCCTTATTTTTCAATTTGTTACTAACAGATTAATTCAAGGCACAATTATAATCTGTAGAAAAGTTAGGGCTGGGTTTTGGCTGTAAACCTTACTAGCTAGGTTTCTTATTATTACTTCTCTGTGTTAACTTTTCTCCCCTTTTCAGTCTTTTTGGATGAAATTTACTTGATGACTAAATATCACAATAACCTGAAGAGCAAACCTCAAAATTCAGAAATCATTGCATACTGGGAGGTTTGACACAGATAGATGGTGTTCTGGAGAAGACCAGACTTGCATTTTCCACTAAGTCAAGGATTTTTTTTGTTACGGCCATATGAATCAGGATTTCTCATCAAGTTCATAGTAAAATATCACAACAGAGAAGGGTTTCCCCCATTAGCCAGACATGGAAGTATTTAGCCAGACTCTGAAGCTGCAGTGGCATAAGAATAATACCTGCTGTCAATAAGTTTTTGAAATGTGCTGCACACACTGCATTAGAAATGCCTATGCTTGTGCATAATTTTATGTTCCTGATGATGTACTTGGCAAGCCAACAAATGGAAGGGTTGTGGTGTCAGTCAGTTCTTTCACTAGATGGCAATAAGCACCATGGGCCTTTAGTCAGTATTTGTTGTGCTTTCCACAGTACAGAAATCACTTGATTTCCGACATATCTGCTTACTGCAGTTTTACAACCAGTTGTGCTTTTTTGGGTATTATTCAGGTCTCTGGTCCAATGATTCCTATCATGTCCCTAAAATTGTCTGAGCTCAGTCAGCCAAAAGGAAAGTCCAAAACTGGGAAAACAACCTATTAGTTTTAAACCTACCATTTTTTTCTAGATGGCCAACAAGTTACATGCAGACAGGGATAATGCAGACATCAGTTGCTTTTATACCTAAGACTGGCAGGATTTTAATTTTTGGCAATAAGTTTTAAAGCCAGGTGAGTTACACAAACAGCTTCAAATTCTACGAGTGTGTTTTTCCTATTGTTTTTGCTTTGTGACCTGGTGTCTGAGTGAGGTCTCTTTCAGTGAGGCTTTTGCCTGTTTCTTCTGTGTCGTTTATGAGGTTGTTGCTGGTGAGATGCATTACTCCACGGGTTTGCTCTGTTTTGATGACCCTGCTGTTCTGAGGGTAAGAACAAGACAAACAGTGTCTGAACATGCAGAAAAATCATGACATCCCTGTAAGCATAGCAGCTATTGTACGTCACAAGATGGATGCCAACTTCTCCTGGTCAGTGATAGGAAAGCTAGGAAGCTGGCTTATCTGCTGTAATTTATACTATATAATACAAGTGACTTTCATGATAAAGCTAAAGTTCTGCAAGGACAGCCATGACCATGTGTTGCTGTGGTAAGGTACCATTTTATGTATGTGTACTCCAAGCACATGACTATGTGGAGAATAAACTTTAAACATGCAAATCAACAACCTGTTCACCAATCTGAAATTAGAAAGGAAGCAGGATATGAAAGAGACTTATAACTTTGGACTAAAAAAGCCTGACAACTCAAAGTCCAAAAATAATTGATTTATCAGGCTACATTCTTTCCTCTATGCTGAGGGAAAATCTCCAGGAAATACAATTCTTGAGAGATTTTCCCTGTTTCTCTCTGTGTCAGAAAAGCATCAGAAATAACCTTTCTGGTGGCTTCCTCCCAGTCTCAAACTGTGCAAACAAAATTATTTAATGATGTCTACGCTCATTGTCCCCTTTGTAGTTGCAGAAATTCTACTGTTGTTTTTTCACTCTTTTTGAACTTCGCAGAGAGTGCAGTGTTCAGAGTCATTTACTATATATGAAGATGTGCATAATTTTTTTTTAGCTAATCCGTTTCCTATATTTCTGAACATATAATGAACTTTTTTATACTTTCTGGGTGAAGATGAAAATATTGCAGAAACATTTGAGCCTTGATATTGCATCCTGTCTTTACCCAAAGGAAACACAAATGGTAGGACACCAAGAAAGATCATTTCAATTATTTTTGCTTCGTGGAGCCTGATTCATAAGTATGTGACACTGGTGATCTTATTGCTATTATTTTAGACCTCTTGCTTTCTCATTAAAAATGTCTCTTTGCAATTTGTTTCAGTACATTTATTTCATGGTGCTGTTAATGATGTTGATCAGACCCCAGAAGGGAGTGGGAGAATAGCTGTTCCTACATCAAATGATTACAGGCAAGAATACAGCTTCCATCTACTGAGAAATCAGTCCCATTTCCAGGACAGAGGTAGCTTCGTCTTACCCTTCTATTCTTCTCTTTTGAGCCCACTGTAATCACAGTGAACCATAGCTTTCCATAGCTTCCACAACATGGAAAAGGCAATTACAAATAACAAAAGTTTGAGCTCAATGAGCTTTGAATAACCAAAGTTCATGAAGTAAACTGGCATAAATCTCAAAGGATTCAGCACTCACTTTTAATGTTCCCAAAATTAAATCAATTAATTACAGTAATTTAACTTGAATTAGGAAGTTGTGCTGCAGCAATACAATTTCCAAAATGAACACAATTTAGTGGGATTACTTGGTTTAATTAGGTGACACTCTATGGCATTGTATTTATAGTAATGATGTTGGATGGCTTGGTTGAAACAACAGTTTGTTTATATGAAGGACAAGACTTTTATTCCCTTCAGAATGATCTTTTTCCAGAAAAGTTCCTAAAAGAAATTGCCCTTGCCCCTTTTAATGTATGAAATGACACAGACCCACTAGACTTCTCTCTCCTTGAGTTTAGGTCCTCCAATGCAACAAAAAAGGTTGCAATAACCTTTTATTGCATCTTATTGATATAGCATCTAATTTTTAAAATGGCAATTACAGACGAATGAAAAAGCATGAACAATTTTAAACCGTGATTAGCATCATTTATATGCCAGTGAAAAAACACAATATACCAAAGAAAATGAAGCTTATCTGGCCTTTCCACTTGTCTTACAAATAATCTACAAATCAATAACCACTAACAATTTTATGAAATAGTGTCAAACTTCATGATGACTTGCTGCTGTTCAAAGAAAAATGAGGAATGGGGGATAAAAAGGTTTTATAGGAATTATCTATTCAAAAGCAAGCACAGAAGGAGTGGAAGGTGAGACAAAACAATGGAAAACACTTACACCAGCTTTTAGTTAATCAACAAAACTATTATTTAGCTTATAACACCAAAGGAATTTGGCTATGTCAAAATGAAAATCAACATAATAGGTAGCAATTTACCACACAAAATGGGAACTGGTTAATATAAAATATGGTGGGTTTCCTTAACAGGATCACTGAATCCCAGAGGTCATAAAAAACTACTGTGGTTTAAAAGTTTCTGTGAAATCAAATAAAATATTTCCTTCCCATTACTTTCTGTCCAGTAAGCATTGAAGCTTTGGGAGCTATCATATTCTCTAAGTTCTAAGGTTTACTAATACTAGCTTTTTAAAGTTTCAGTGTTTATAAATCAAGGTGATGACTGAAGATACTTTGGCTAGAATAAATATTAGAAAGACTGTTCACTTTTCATCAGTGCATCAACAGGTCATCAATTACAATGGGAAGGCAACTTCTGGCATTTGGTACAGATTTTAGGAGAGGGCTACTTATATGGACAACACAATAATTATCTAGTGCAGAAATGTTGTCCCTTCCACTATGTTGACTTCTATAACTTTATCTTTCTATTCCCAGCTACTTATTCCTTTCACTGAATTTCATTCTAACAGGTCATCAGTACATTTAACCAAATGTCTGAGACTATGGGGAACCATTTCCAGTACAATCACCATTATCTTAATACAGACCTAGAAAAAAGCACTTACTGTTGAGAAGGGAATGCTTGACAACAAAAAGATTTTTCATGTATAATGATTTGTTATGCTAAACTTAATCACTCCCTTGGAGCATTACTATTTCAAATAGCTCTGTGACAGAACTGTAGCAAGTGTTAAAACTTTGAAATTGTGCTATAGTTATATATTGCATGTTACTGCAATAAAGACTAGCATTTCCTAGCAACTCTAGCCAGCACAGCATGTATGAAAATGTCGATGTAGATATCACCTACCAAAATGATGCAGTGCCCTTCTTGATAGTGTCTTTATAGTGATGTGTTTGTGTTCGCTTGTAAGTTTATGTGTAGGAGCCATATTTAATGATTCTAAATAATTTTTATTAAAAACTTGCTCCATTTATGACTAAATATTCTACTGGTTAACCCTGAAAATTCCAGCTGAGTTCTGATTCTTTCACAGATAACCCAGGTCTGCCTGGGTAGGATTCATCTCCACATAGCCTCAAGTATCTACATCTGAACTAGCCACCTTGGAATCCCTTTAAAGCCAACATACACCAAACCGGTCTCACTGGAGTCAAGTGTACAGTGCTCCTCATCCTAGAGTGCATATCCAAATTAGGTCAGATGAATCAAATCCTCATCTTTTTTATAGTTCAGCCAGAAGCACCCACATGGTGAGCCCCTAAAGAAAGTGAAATTAATTCAGGCTCTAAAACCTTCGATTCTACTTATACATGGTTGAGCTTGTGTAATTCTAATGCTCCCAGTGGGTACTGTGCCTATGGAAATGCTTGGCATTTGAGAAATGCTTCTGTTGATATATAAGAAGTAACAAGTTCTGCTCATTCACCATCGTAAGAAGTGACTAAGAAAGAAGTAACTTTGAACTTGCTAATGATCAAATCTGTTGAGTAACAAATTTCTGCATTTACATAATTACTTTTCATGAGACCTTGAACTGAAGGAACAGCAATAGAAAAAATCACTGGAAAAAGGATTGTGAACAATTTTTTTTTTAAATTCTTTTTCTTCCTTTTTTTTTCTTTGCAGCAATTATCAGGCTGATAAAGTGAATAAGAATTGCCATTCCAACAACTATAGCAAACAGAAATTAGCACCAGATGAGATGTTTGACTTAGATTCTTACACAGATTCTGTCAAAACTGAGCTAACAAAATATTGGAAAGATATCTAAACACAGGCTATGACCTCATCCTTCACAGAGAACAAGCATTTCACTGTCTCTTCCTTCATCTGGAGGTATACCAAATGCTGTACACACATGTGTGTCCAATAATTCAAGCATCAGCCTCTTTTAACACTGGCCAGCATTTCGCCAGCCTGTGTAGCCAGCTGAGCAGGTTACTTGGGCAGAATTTTCCAGATTTCAGAGGACCAGCATAGATCCATGCATCTGGTTCTAACATTTGCTGATTTTCATTAGCATTTTGTTTCTCAGTGCAGTACTTTACATATATCTTTATTGAATTTCATCTAGCTGCTTTTGAACCATGTCTCATCATGTGAATTTTGAGCCTGCTCTCCAAGCCCTTCGAAGGGCTTAGTGTCAGCTAAAATCTTTATAAATCATACTTTGCATTCCATTATCCAAGTTGCTGATGAAAATATCAGCCATTTGTGACTCCAGTTTGGACCTTTGTGGAGCCTCACATGACACAGTCTTCCAGTTTGACATCAAATTCAGCTACAAACTCTTCTCTGTGCATCTGTTCTATAACTGTTCAATGCAGACCCCTTTACTGCATCGCCAGCACCTCTTCTTAGGTCCAAATGTATAATGTCTGTAACTGTCACCTTTTCTCCTAAAAGCTATTTGCCCTGTAAAGAAAGAAACTGGTTTGACAGTGTTTGGTTTTGACAAACACGTTTAAGCTCTTGATTTACCACCTTATTATCCTCTAAGTGTTCGTAACTTGATTGTTTAACAATTCCATTTAATCAGATGACTAGCTGGCGGAGAATATTTTGCACTCAAAGGTTTTCAAGGTGGCATCTAATTACGACAGCAAAATGCTATCATAAGTATATCACTTTCTGCATGGGTTGAAACACAAGGGTCCCCCAGGTCATGCTGGAACTAGACCAACTACTAGCAAATAAGCTGCTCTGGAAGTGGCCCCAATACAGAGCTACACAATAACACGGCAATTCTGACCTCAGGGCAGCTGCTGATGGCTCTGACGGATGCCCTGCTGCATCATGCAGATATACCCATTTTCTGGAAGCTAGTTCAGGGATCTCCAACATGGTTGTCATGTACTAGAGAATCTGCCCCCCTGAGTCCAGCAAGAGTACTGGCCCACAGCCCTGACCAGGCAAGGAGGCCATGTCAAGAAGCACACAAAAATCAGAAAATGAAAAATACAATAGAATAGTGCAGTGAGAGGAGCCGGCCAATGCAAGAGCAGTCACAGCAGCTGCTCCTTAGACATGGTCTTTGTGAGCAGGAACAGTTTCAAACAGCTGAACACTACAGAAAGCTTGAATCCACTCCTAGACTTTTTTCTAAGGATGCACTCGCAGTTCAGCACAGATTCCAGCACACCATACACTATACAGGAAGACCAGTTTGGTGACAAAAATATTCTCTTGTGGCCAAGAAATCTATAGAACCCAGAGGAAGCCAGACAAATAACCAAATTAACTCAGAAACATTTTCAAGTCATTCAGCTTCCTTAGGTGATGGTAGTACTGATAGCTGATGGTGTACCACACCAAACACAAACATCTGAAAATTACCCTGGTTATCTGCTATGGCCTGAAAGTAGTCTCTTAGGCACCATGACACACTTCCCAGCAAGGTTAACAAGGGAAATATCCAGGGCTGACAGATTTTTAATGGAAAGCATCTGTCTCTGAATACAGCTAATTTCTGCATCCTAGAGAAAGGTTACAAAAGATCTGCTTTTTTTTTCCCTGCAGACAGAGTATTCTTACTGGGATTTTATTACAAGCCTTCCTTTCCGTATGCTAAAATATCTATGTCTTAAAAAGGATTTTCTTTTTTCCTTGCTGCAAAAGAACTTACATAGCTTTGCAGATATGCAACAGGAAGGTAAAGTACTAATAGTTTTCTTAGCATGCACATAGTAGATACCTAAGGTTTCCTTTTGCACATATGTTTTGCTTGTATTTCTGAATGTTATTTGAACAAAAAGGACATGGTTTCATACGTTTTAGAGGAGAAACAGATTTTAAAGTATTAATTGTTGTGTATTGCAGACCTGCATGCTATTATGAGAACCTTGAGAATGGATCTCGTGTGAACCTCTCTGTGTCATTAGGTGGCACTGTAGAGTAATTCTGACTGTTTTAAGACTTCCTAGCGCTCAAAGGGGATCCTTTTTATTGTCTGATCTGACTTCCTACATTCTGTAGGCTATAGAAATCCAACAAGGAGTTCATGCCTCACTCCAAAACTGTGCTTCAACAAAAGCATATTTTTAGATATAGGTTTTGACCTCAAGGACAATAAAAACAAACATACAGTACTGCAAGTCCCTAATTTCCCTTTCTGATAACATAAAACAGTATATGTCCCAGATCTTAATCTCTCTGTTAAATAATTTGGACCATTTAAACATAACTAAGATAAAATACCTGTTTAAATTCAGAGTAAGCAAAAGGATGCACGTTCCTTGCACAGCAATAAACCAGACCAGCACAGAATTCAGCATGACAGTGAATTCTCATTAAGCGTCTGCTTACGGAAGCACCAGTCTCACAAAGAAGCATTTGCCTTTTATGAATGCTGGTACTCTGATGCCCCTACACTTCAATTCCATTTAAACCACTTTTACTTTTGACTGACTTTATCATCTCCAGCCTGTCCTTTCTGCTAACAGCCTATTTTCTACTGGCTGCATAGAAGGCTGTGGCATGTCAATTTTTTAATTTAATTCCTCCAAGTATGACTGTACACAATTTCCACTGTTCACAGTGGCATCAGGCAGTGACTTTGTGCTTTCCACCGAGAGCTCTGAAGCATACTAAAGAGCAGATGCAGTTGCGTATATGCTTTTATTAATCGCTGTTTAGTAACAGGGCCTGGACTGCATTACAAGAGGGAAAGGTGTGTGCTAAACCCTCTTCAGTTTTGTGATAAATTCAGACCTTTCTGTCCTTGCTACCACTCTCCAACAAACACTTCTTGTGGAACCAAGTTAGGAGTGCTTATGGATACAGTTATAGTAGGACATCTGAAGAGTTGGTTCCTTGGGTAGCAGATGACAAGCCAGTGGGAGACCAGAGGCTCCAAAGCTCAATAGCAGCCAGAACTACCTCCAGCCCCAGCCTCAGGTGACTGCCTGAACCAGCCTTGGTGTCCAGACCTCAGAAACTCTTCAGGAAATGGCTTTTGGGTGGAATGATGACCAAAAGGCATTTGCTGGGGTGAGCAGAAAAAAAGACTCTACTTTACCAGTTCCTCCTGTACACAAGAAAGAGAGATTTGGTATGTATCTAGAGATAAATGAGATCAATCAGTGAAATCTGACTCCGTCATAAATCAGTTCTTCCTAAATTGAGATAAGCTGTAAAACCGGTCAAAATGAGTAGTCAATATTTTACAATACACATGTTTTTAAAAAATTTTTAAAAGCTGTTTCAAAGTGGAAAGATTAAGATATTCCATTCTGGAATGGTAAGATCCAGAACATTTCAAGAGTATTTTTTCTTTTTTTAACAAGAAATTAATTTTGACAAAACTGACATGTTTCAAAATATAATTATATTTTCCATTTTGAAGTGCTTTGCTAAGTTTCCCATCCAGTCTTATTTTTTTTCCTGAATATTTTAGAGCTTTCAGGCTGGGTTAATCAGCTTTTATGACCTTCTCGCATACAAAGTGAAGAATTGCCTTTGATTCTTTATACAGAAGAGATGAGAGGGATTCCTCCCCCTGGAGATTAGCAAGTGAAATCAAAACACCTTGAGTTACACTTTTCATTTCTTCCTATGCAATTTCCAGAGCCACAGTCTATTTTTGTATGAAGTCCCTGTGGGTGTCTATGAGCTAAGCAAATACACATTCAGAACTTGCTTATCGTCAGTAATGAAGTAAAGGTCAATCTTTATATGAAGCCAGTGCTTGTGACTGTCAGAAAGAAAAAAGGCTTGTATCATTTAGCATCAAAAGTAAGGGATGGCAAATAACCAGGTATGCTAGGAACAAACACACTTTCTTTCACTTGAGTTAAAAATGCAGAACTTGTGAGAGCCAAATCAGACTCTCTGTTTTGTCTTTGTGACATCTAGTTCAAGTAAAGCACCCCGACCAAGACTCTAGTACCTTCTGGCCAGTTCCACTCACAAAAAGAAAATGCAGCTGGTGGACTGCAGGAAGCAGCTGTCAGCATTTCTCAAGGAATCAAGGCTGACAGCATAGCAGGAGAAAAATCAAGACTGGCAAAAAAAGAGCTCATCTAGAGCATCCTTGTGATACAGAATCCTATAGTGACCCAGCACATTTACTGTTTTAATTTAATGACCCTGGCCCCATTAGAAATGAGGGAATAAAATTGGCTGATGACACAAGGTGGAAGATATTGGGAATATAGATGAACATCAGAACATCCTGCTGCAATAACTAGATGACCCAGAGGGCAAAAATAATAGAAATGAAATGAAATTTAACAATGCTACATGCAATGCCATGAATTTAAGAATAAACGTTTTTGCTGTAAGTGGGAGAAGCTCATTATTTGGAAACAGCAAACAGAAAAAGATCAAGACACATGAGTTTATCACAAGATAATCAACAGTCATAAATGTGATGTGGTATGAAAAAAAGCAAACATGATATTAGGATGTATCAAGAGAGGGCTTTCTAGTAAAGCCAGAGAAGTGATGGCACATACAATTTCAAAAGCAGAAGACTGGATGGGAAAAAAGGCAGAGAAAATGCAAGTATTGAAAATTATAAGCCCACAATAACGAAATCAGGTCTGCAAGGAATATAGAGTCAAAACCCACTGATGCAGGTGGGACTTATTCTATTGAACTCAGTGGAGGATGGGTGGATCTCCAGACTCATGGACGTGGCCTGGAAAGAAAAAAACTCCATCTCATGTGTTTTAACCAAAACCACCTCTTTGTGTTATTTTAATCCAAAGGCTACTTAAGTCACAGTATTCCAATAGGACATATAGGCTGTTTGCTTAGTCTTTCTATTAATCTGACTCAAAAAGTTTATGAAAATTATGTCCTGGAATGCACCATAATATTTATAATGGCTCCTGTTCTTTGTTTTAGCACCTGTAATTCGTCAAGCAATAGAAAAGGGTATAACAAAAGATCACTGATACTTCCCCAGCATATTGTCTGACCTTTATGCCTACTTTTGCTATTTATATTGGCAGTGAAGTATGCAGAACAAAAGTAGACAGGAAAACTTCTGATTTTTAGGAAAACCCTTTTAAAAATTGTGATTCTGTTGAAGTCACCTCTAACCTTACCTCTTCAACTTAAAATTTACCTGGCAATTTTCCATTTGTAAATGTAGAAGATGTTTGTTTGTTGTGTGGTTTTTATTTTGCTACATATTGTTGTATTGGTCGGGTAAACGGTTGCTAGGATGAAACAGAAAATCATTGGCAGTCTTACTTTCCTGGGCCAGAACAGAGCACGGTACATTCTTTTCAAGAGAAGAGTAATGGAGTAATCTATGAAAATGTAAAGAAATTCATAATCATTATTCCATATTGCTAGGCTCTACTTGCCCTCTACAAAGATATAAAGCAGAAAGTAAAAAATCAGAAAAATCAGAAAGTCAGAAAGTTCATTATTCCACTCATGCTAATTAATATTACTAGTACCACTAAAACTTTTAATTAATTTCTAGGTGACTAAGGCCATCATGGCTTTTATCTAAATAACTTGCGTTTCAGTGTAAGTTTCAGCCAGTGATGCTAAGTAGCAACCATGGCTTCATTAAAGAGAAATATCAGAGTGAATATCACCATAAGTTTCATTTTCCCTTTTTGCTATTTTAATATGCATCCCATCATTTTTAAGCTGTTGGTATTTGCTTTTGAAAAATGAGTTAGGTGGTACATATCTTTTCTTATTTCCAGCTTCCAATTTATTTCCATTGCATTAAGCAATCTGAGCACTGCAGTTGTGAAACTGAGCCCTCTTAACTGCTACTGCACTTTATGACTTTGGCTGTATAGACAGTAAGGGAAAAGAGGTGCCTCCAGAGTCTGGAGACTGTAATTAAGAGGTGAGTGTCAAAGGCAGACAGGAAAGCAAGTAAGCAGGGCAAAGGCTGACTGAATTACTTTGAGGAACATCTAGGGCAATAGGGAGTAATCTCATAGGCTGTAAGGATGGGTGAGGAGGAGAGGAAGAACAAAAGGAAATGATATCTCTTTATATCTAGCTTTAAGAAATGTCTTAGTACTCTCTTTAAGTTACCTAGCCTTATGTAGAACTACTGTAGATTTAACAGGGGTGGATAAACAAAAGGCCCCTACCTAGTCACATGGGAGAGGATGTTATACATAGAACAGTCAGCTTTAGGCTGTAGCCTATGTGATGTACAAACCGAGAAACTCTGAAATAAAACTTGTTGCACTCTCAGCAAGCCAGTCTGTTCTTATTCCTACAGGGTGTTAACATTTAGCCTTGAAATGTGTCTGAGTGGCTCATAGTTTAATTGCTCTAATTTGCACATTTAATTCTGAAAGAATTATTCATTGCAAATCTCTCTCTCTCTAGGGCTGTCAGTCCTGTCCTTCCATTTAATGAATATACAATATTAATATAGCTGCAACTTCCTCTGCTCTCACGAGATTTCAACAGATTATGTAAGTATTTTCATGTGGATTTCCGTTTATAAGCAGTTCTAAACCACTGTTTAGTTCTGGGTGAATAATGCACAATAAGTCATTTATTGTGGAATCTAATCTCCTTCTATACAACAGGTAGTAGGCTGCCATTTTCTCAAGCATTCACTTTCAAAAATAGTCATGCAGTAGTTGATATGAATGTATATATTTTGGGCCTCTATCAGGCAGCCACAATGCTGGTTTGTGTCTAAGCTGCAAGCTATTCAAGCTTCTATCTTGTTCTGGATGTATGTCAAATTTCCGATATGAATGTTTATAGGTTTGAAGCTCGTTTTCCTTGTATGTGCTCCAGCCAGACCTTGTCAGTCTAATCCCTAACTAATATTGCAGACCGGAGGTTATATTGGTAAGCACGTTCAGAGAGAGAGTGCATAAAAGTACTCAGAGACAACAGAAAGGCACTCTCACAGCTCCTCCTTTTACCTCTGTTGCTTTGATCAACGGCCAAACCATACACTGTGCACAAGTTTGGAGGCTTAAGGCTTTCAGTTTTTTCTTTCCTGAATTCTTCTCTAATTTACAGCACTGGAAGTCCAAAAGAATTTCAAAAGTTTCAACACAGTTTTTTCATACTCACATCTGTGTAATACATAAAAGCCAGAGATTCTTGTCTCTATGTGATAAAAGTTATAAGCTTGCATGTAATGAAGAGAACCCAAAAAGCTATTGTAACCATTAATAAATATGATCTTGCTTAAAAATAACTTACTCTTCAAAATGTTAATGCACATTTTCACTAAAGCTAAATATTTAGAAAGGATTTTTTTTTTTAAAACAGCATTCACTTCATAATAAATATATACTTCAAGTTTTTTCTACACGTTGATTTGTCTGTCCTAATAAGATATTTTTATTAGGATTCATGGGCTAAGACCACCATCTCTTAGAAATATACAGTATACTGATTTTGTATGAGACAGCCTATGAAGGAGCTGAAGAGCCTCATTTAGGTGAGGAATATCTGATTCCAGGACTGGATCCTGCTTGTGTTTTAGCAGTCTTTTAAACATTCTTTGCCACTTTGAAACAGGCTTTTTCCATCTTGTATCTATAGATTCAGGCAGCTAGTGAAAAACTCAATGTGTATGAAAAAGAAGCACTTAGAATAAGCCAGATTTAAAACTATACACATTGTATTGTCGTGATGTTCAATGTGTCTCCAGCATCTTTGTTAATAGAAATATTTTTTAATAACTAGATGAATATGTACAATCTGGTAATTTTGTTACCTAAATGAAAAAACAGAGCTGAAGTCTCTTTTCCATCGTTCTTGAGATGAAACACTTAAAATTTAACCAGCATTGTTACCATTCTGTGGAAGGTTTCCATTCTTGCTCCAAGACCCCAGGTGGAAACGTAGAAAACCCAGCCCAGCTGCCCTGTATCTGTCTAATTCCCTGTATCTTGTCATGTCATTATTTAAGGGCCTGGACATTTCCTGGATGACTTACCATGGTGTTTACAGGGCAGCTGCATATAACAGCAGCCCTCTCTTGCGGATACATTTAAGCTGCCGCAGGGATACCTTTTCATTATACTATTAAAATAGTGCTTTGCCTACTTTGATGGCAAGAAATTTCACAAGCTATCTCCTTTGCAATGTACTTGTTCAAATTTTTGTGCTGCTGTTCTGAAACTTAACATCATTCATATTAGGCATCTTAGAAAATTTATTTTATTCTTTTTCTTTGTTTAAAATGATCTTTTTCTGTGACTCTGATGTCAAAATATATCAGTATAGCTAAAAATCAGTACTTTAAATGTAGAGGGAAGGCAGAGGTGTTTTCAGGTTCAGTGACTGCTGCAATTTCTTGTACTGAGTCCTCAGTCATCTTGTATCAACACAGATATACCACAGAAATGCTTTATATATTGACCGTTGTGGTTTAACCCCAGCCAGCAACTAAGCACCACACTGCCGCTCGTTCACTCCCCCCGCGGTGGGATGGGGGAAGAGTAAAAGTGAGAAAACTCGTGGGTTGAGATAAAGACAGTTTAATAGGTAAATCAAAAGCCACGCATGCAAGTAAAGCAAAACAAGGAATTCATTCACTGCTTCCCATTGGCAGGCAGGTGTTCAGCCATCTCCAGAAAAGAAGGGCTCCATCTTCTTTAGGAAGACAAAACGCCATCACCCCGAACGTCCCCCCTTCCTTCTTCTTCCCCTGCTTTATATGCTGAGCTTTATATGCTGAGCATATGTCATATAGTATGGAATATCCCGTTGGCCAGTTTGGGTCAGCTGTCCCGGCTGTGCTGCCTCCCAGCTTCTTGTGCATCTCCAGCCTTCTCAGTCGGTAAAGCATGAGAAGCTGAAAAGTCCTTGACTTAGTGTAAGCACTACTTAGCAACAACTAAAACATCAGTGTGTTATCAACATTATTCTCATACTAAGTCCAAAACACAGCACTATACCAGCTACTAGGAAGAAAATTAACTCTATCCCAGCTGAAACCAGGACATTGAGTCTTCTGTATTCTTCCAAGAAACATTATTTTGCTACAGCAGACCAAATAATATCTGCCAGAGGCTATGGTGTGATTAATGTTGGCTGAACTGAATACTGAGGAGGTGGATTTTCAGTGATAAATGAGAATGAAATAGAGGCAGCATATAAACACATTCACAGGTGATATTGTAAGGACCTAATGAGATAGATTGGATTAGCAGAGATAGTAAAGGACAACAAACTTCTCAAAATGTGAAAGGAGGCATAAATTATTGTTCTTTAACAAATCTGTTCTACAGCATCCAACTACAGTACCAGAGAAATGCTTCAGCAGTAGCCTGGGCTGGTTCTCTGGGTTTGGCCCCAGCTCCCATGCTCCCTTCCAGCTCACCTTGTGGAGTCCCTGGGCTTCAGGACTCTGCCAAGAGCACTTCTCACCTCTTTAGCCTCCTCCATGCCACAAGCTAGAGTCTGGCATGTGGCCTTGCTGGGGATACCTTGGCTCATGTTTGCTCCCCTTTCTACCCCTTCCTGTTCGCTCCTAATATCTAGAAGCTACCTGTGAGACTGTAAGTGCTTAGCCAGCACCCAAATTCTTCCAGCCCGCTCCATTTTTGGCCCAGCTAAACCCCCAGGAGCTAGCAGTGGTTATCTCAGTGTGTTGTGGCACGGCTGGGCAGTGCCAGAGCAGTGCCCGGGGAGGTGTATGCAAAACCATGGTCTGAACTGAAGCCAGTTAAGGAAGGTGGTGAAAGTAGGGATAAAGCTAGGGGAGCACATGGAATATCTTTGGACAAAAGTATCCCCAGTAAGGCAAAACTACACAGCAAAGCTGAAGAAAGTGACCTCTACTATTGCTGTAGTGGGGCAGGGGGTGAGGATTGGGCAGATGAGCATAAGAGGGAGGACTTCTGGTTCGGATTATTCAGCTGCAGAGAGACAGCTAATGCTACTTCATGTCCTCATCTCCTCACAAGTGCCATCCAAAGTCTGGAACATGAGTGGAGAAGACTAACATGAATGAGAATGACCTGCATTTTTAAACTTGAACTGATGACTGAGGAAAAGAAGAAAGAGTCAGTCAGGATTATAGCTTAGCAAACAGGCATGCGTGCCTTGGAAAATGCTGTGCTTTGCAGCTGTTGCACTGAAGGGCAGTGAGGAAGGGTACAAATATTTGCATTTTGGCATTTTCCCCAGAAGCTTCTCCAAAAAATCCTGTAGTTGAATGAAAGGAAAGACTCCCAGGAGGATGGTGATATTCATCATCTTGACAGCACATTCTTGGCACTAAGGTGCAGGTTGCACTCTTTGCTGTGGGAAAGCTGGGAAAGCTCGGTTTCCCTAAAGCCTCATTTGCTGACAATCTTTTAACTGTTGCCCTGTTCTTGGCTGCTGGGGCTTCAACAACCAACACACTGGTGAGGTTACTGGGAAAAGCTACTTCCTCACCCAGCTCACAGCCAAACTGCTCCCTGCAGGTCTATGTTTTGATTGTTTTAAGGTGTACTGAACCCCAAAGCCTTTATTTATGTATTTATTTTAAACAAGCTAAATAAGACATCCCTCCTATGCTGGTTGGCTGTGACAAATGGGCTAATATTAGCAGCTTCTCCCTAGGCCACTGGTCAGAAATGAAACCGAAGTACACAAAATGTCACGTGGTGACCTGGTTGTGACAGGAAGATGTGGAATAGAAAATCGTTTTTTTCTTCACACAAGCTATAATATGCTTTTTCTTTCTCTGAGCAGTTCTTTTGCTGGACTTAGATCTTAAAGGGCTGTGACCCAGCAAGGGGGATGTGAGAAAAGGAAAAATTCGAGAAAGAATTAATGTTTGAAGTTCACTCACTTTAGCTTTAGATTTAGACGCTAAGGGTACTAGAAAAAATAGGAGAAATGGAATAGGGAGAAAGCTATGGAATACAAAGGAATTGTAATTCCACAAATGAAAAACTAAATTAAAAGTCCCCATTTCTATTCCAACTTGACTTTACATGGTGACAAAGCTTGTTCTTAATAGTAAAAATAATCTGATATGACATGAAGAGAAATTCTCCACTGCTGAATAAAGCATCCTGTTTATCAGTTGTCATCACGGCCTCCTGAACAAAACACTAAGAAAACATTTGCATTTGAGACCTAATGTTTAAAAGCTACATTAGTGTGCTGTTGGTATCAATGAAGAAAAAGAAACGTATATTTATTATTTTTGTCCCTTTCTCCTCCCCAGTCACCCTGTCCACAATTGCAATGCACCCCTCCAAAATTCAGCTCCCTCTGAAGCAACCGGGGGTTGTCTGCCCCGGTTCTTGTTCAGCTGCTGTTGACAGATACGAGTGCCTTTCATAAACTGCTGGCAAAGCGTATATGAATGAAGAATATGAAACTTTTGTCAGATGCTGCATTTCCAGACCAGCTGAGTATTCCAGTATTTCACTAAGACCAACCTGCCTGCATAGCATCATCATAGAAAAGGAGCACATTCTGAGACTCAGCTCTGCAATGTTTTGGGGCTTGAAAAGTGAAGTTCTAAAAGGCAAAACCAGTAAGTGCTGTGGTGCAGAGTCTGGACAGAAGAGGCAAGGAGCAAGCTGTAGGCACAGCAGTGCACCAAGAGGCTGCCTCCTGCACCTGTGCAGCTTTGCCATCTCTTGGGTTTGCTCCTATGCCAGGGGTGGCAGGAGCCATGTGGGGAAGGAGCGGGGTACCCCTGGGACAGTAGTTCTCTGTGGGTTCAGGACGGCATATTGCATGCATCATGTGCTCTTGACCCCAGGTCTGCATTTGGCAAAGTCTGTAGCAGGCAGAGCCACAACCACCACTGATTCATTCACCAGATTTATACTACAGATGTGACATCTGCCATCCTGGGCACTTTTTAACTGTTGGAGATTATATTGGAGTTTTTAAAACAGTTTCCCTAAAGAGTTTTCCAGTTGTTTATACAGTGCCTGCTAAAAAGAACTGTGGGTACAACATCTTTCATACGTCGATGATTTTTGTTGAATGTTCATTTTCTCTTTGCAGTAAAGGTATGCTCGCATGGCATCCCCTAAATGAGCTGTCAGCCTGAGTACTACAAGCATTGAAGTCAACTTAGTTATGTATGTTATCCAAATACTGAGTGCAGCACCATACTCCTTGTAGTACTTAAGGTGTCTCACTTAAAAGCAGATTATGCACCTCTATGCTGTTACACCACATAGGCAATATGTCAATGCTAATGAAGCTTTGGAAAGTCTCAAATAATTTTATCTATGAAATTAATGCGCTTCTTATATGTGTCTCTTTTTAGGGGTGACAAGGGCCCACAGCTAATGCTGTGTCATTAGATATAGAGAGAGGAAGGTAGTTATTTTGTCATTCAGAGTAATAATTATGTTACTCACTGCTGCTCCGTAGAAGTCAGGTTGGCTGCGCACTCACTCTGCTGTGATGATAGCTGGTTGCATGTGGTAGGCTGGAACAATGAAAGCCGTAAGGCAGAAATACTAATTGATAATGTAAATGGGAACCACACTCAGCTCTTCTGAAAGTGAGAATTAGAGCTGTGAGAATTTTGGCAGAAGGTGACAGTTCTTTGTAATCACATTTTTTGTTATAAGAATAGATTTAGCTCACTGACCTTTACCTTACAAAGGTTTCTTGGTTCTAGGATAAAGTTTGTGGTATAAGCCAGATACATACACCTGAAAATAGGCAGGATGTTGAGGCTCCTATGCCCATGACGCACACTCTGGTCCAAAGGAGCAATTTGAAATGGGGCCTCTTGCAAACAAGCACACTGACTGCTGCTGACTTGGATAGGCTTGCTCCAATTCTTGCAATTTCAGAAAGGTCCGACTTGAAATCTAATGTGAAGAGAGTTTGGTTTTGTGTGTTTTAAATCTTGACATTTTTCATTAAAAGGAGTTTCTTATCCAGACAATGTATATGAAATTTTATATTAAATATTTTTATTGATTCTCTGAGGTTTTCCTGCCATCAAAGGTTCAGAAGTGTGCATGATTGTGTAATATCATCAGAAAGTCCTTTCAGGATCTCAGGTTCTTTTCAGGAGATTAGATCAGGTCCCTAGGTCCTAACTTTTGTATGAGACTATACTTATTTTCAACAAAAGCATTCCCAGGAACTGTTTTTTCACAACAGCTTTTTTTTTCCTGCACTTTCATTTCTTCTGGTATCTGACCTTGTGCAGTATCTCCAAAAAACCAAAACAAAACCCCTCACATTGATTGCTAAGATCTGGTAATCAGATATGGCAGATGACAAATTTAATTGTGTTGCAGTATTACTAGCATGGTTTTCTGTGTGAGAGATAGTACATAGTGAAGCACACAAAGGAAGAAGGATGCTAAGCAAAATGAGATGAAGTATTTTATTGTTCAGCACACCTAAGAGCTAATCTTGCCGCATTGAAATTGTTGTTACAGACTGACAGATGTGAAAAGTCTGTCCTGATCTAAATAAAAGGAAGAAAAATCATCTTCGCTAAGAGTGCTTGACACTCTCACAGAACTTTTTCCATCCATGCTGATGATCATATGGACCCTCTCTTAACACACTGACATGCTGTGATTTTTTCTTTTTAGTCTAGAAGAGATTCAGAGATGCACAAACATTTGCATTAAGGGAAAAAACCCCAGGTGGTAGCACAATAATAGGAGTCGGAAGACAACTAGCTTTACAGGCACATCAGTGTGTTGAAAGATCCTGGTCATCATGGTGACAATGACTTCTCTTGGCAAAAGCTTTACTTTACTTTCCTCTGCATCTTGTCTCTTGTCCTTCTTATGCAATTAGGCATCAAAGAAAACCCAGCATTTTTAATACTGTTTGTTGATGTTATTTATACCTGAAGTCTTTGCCATTCCCAGTCCTTGTATGGAAGGATGGGTGTTCCCTTTCTGTCCTTGCAGTACAGCAAGGCTTAATCAGCAGCAGAGCTCCCAATCCAAACGTGTCTCTCACTGCTGGAGAGCCAGCCAGTCCCACTGATGTCTACCAGACTGTCCACTTTGCTGTGCTGACAACAGGCCTCCAACCATATAGTCCACTGTCTCCAACAGACAGGGCAAGGCATATGTGCAAATGGTATTTATTTTCACCTCAGATCTGAACATACGTCATCTCTGAGAGCAATCTGTGATGCAGAAAGGAAAAGAAGTGAGGTTTCTCATTCAAGGGGTTGCGCAAAATGAATTTTAAGGGAGCACTAAATCCTAGCTCCTGGAGAGATACATGCCTATATTGATTAACGTATAGCTATCTTTCTGTCCAAGACCCAGGATTTATCTAGTCATTCAGCAAAGAACTCCTCCTATTACTCTTGGTAGCTCTCAGGACTGTATCAGCACTTCCATAATCACATTTGCACTCATTGTTATGGAAGAAATGAACTATTTATTCTCAAAAAGGAGAAATATATTTGAGCATGTCCAGTGAAAATTGAAGTTACATAATCTGTTACAGTGCAGAAGTGAGACTGCCTTTAAGCACTAGTGAAACATGACCTGTAAATATGCAGCAAACATGCTGATAAGACTATCTGTCATGGTCAGGTATGCAGAAGCTGAAGAGAGAGCACAGGCCATATTTATTTCTGTTTTATTTTACTGTAGCCAGTTAAAAGCCAGAATCTTAATATTCTGTAGCATCTTTTAAAAAAAAAAGATAAATATTTCATTGAGCTTGTTGGCTAGTTTTAATCAGAAGGGTAGAGATCTCAATGATAATTAAGTGCCTACAAAGATTATAAAGGGAGCAGAGAAAAGGTCATCGTATGAACATTTGCAAATTCACTCCACCACCTTTTAGGTTAACAATTAACACTGTTATTTTGCTGGCCAGTCTCTAGTGACTGCAGCAGCCTGTGCTCTAGGGGAAGATGCCACAGGGATACAGGGCTCAACAGAGAGCCTCTGACCAATGTTCCCACTGGATTTTATGTCAAGGGACAAGCCATAGGCAGGCTTCATCAGGCATCTGGTGCTTGTGGAGCTAGTTGTTTCCAGACACATTTCTTCTTACTTCAGAGCTCTAGGAGCAAGAAAGGGCTGTAAGTGAACTTTGACAAAAAGGTCCAGCTACACCCTCGGTGTCCCACAGAGATCCTTTGGACTACCTCAAAATGTATTTTATCTGACATGACTATACTATTTATCCCCGAAGTGTCCTTTCCTAATGACTACTTTCCGTGTCCCTATAGATGATTTCCTACATTGGTAGTATGGTCCTCTTATTAACCAGGTTTTAGTACTTTGCATGGACTTGAAACATTTGGTAAACCACTCATGCAAATAATGGGCCACTGTACAGTTACTGAAGGTCTTCTATTAAAAATATTTCAATAACTAGGAAGAGCAAAAAAGGTATTTGTAAATGTTCGCCATCTTCAAGTGAAAATAAAATGTATTTATTATTATTGCATCTATGAAAAGACAGCCCTTCCTAGAAGCAGGACAAACTCCTTGACTAGTTTATAGTGAGAGAGCACTGTGTCATTTTTTAACTTAAATACGTGTTTTTAATTATTATCTTTGCCTAGACTCTTCTCTGGGCTTAATTTTCCTGTTCCTCCCACCCCCACCCCCGTTTTTGTAATTCCGTAATTATTTGGATATTTCTATTGTTGAGTGAATAAGGAAGTGCAGCTTGCTAAGATAAACCAGTATTTGCTTGGAATCATAGATGTAAAACGAATGACATTTTTTGCAGTTAATAGAACTTCAGTATTTCCAGAACACCTGAGGTTTTAGTGTCCTCCTCAAAGTTTACTGAATTCATGGAGACAGTTGTGATCTCTTCAGACAATATCTGCACAGATATAAAAGTTTAATGATGTTCATAAAACTGCATAAAGAACAAGGAAGAAAAATCTGATGACTACACAACAATTCTTTGTTTTTGGAAAGGGTTTCAGCTGGTCCTAGAATTACCCTGTCGTACTTTTTCTTCTTGTTTTTTTAAAGCAAAAAAAAAAGCTGATTTATTAAAGAATAAAGTCTTTCCATGGAAAGATAGATATCAGTTTTGACTATTTAAATATTCAGAATATTCATCTTTGCATGACTAACACAAGAGATTATAAGAAACTGAGTGGGGAGACAATCTACCTCTTCCTCACACCCTAGTTTTAGAAGGAGGGAGAAAAGCTTTTCTAAGGACACTGGTTTAGCTTAGTGGTACAGTGAAATACTGTTCCTTTAAAGGAAAAAATGAAAACAACATCATAGCAGGATCAAGAGATTCTATAATGTATGGTTATCAATTGTGACGTCTGAGCAAAATAAAACCCACAGAAAATAAGAGCTTGACGAAACAATGACAAACTTCGAATATTAACAAATTTGTCATAATTGATTTTGGTTAGAAATCTCTTGTATTTAAGAGTGACCAATGAACCATATTGTACTTACACCATGATTAATACTATCTCACTAGGATAAATGATTGATGGGGTTCTTTGATGTCTCTCTACCCAGCTACAACTTAACTGTTCTGTCCCACCTACTGAAACATTTTTGGGTCTGTTTTGTTCTGCCAGTCTGAGCACCTCGGGGGAAGATGAGGAGAAATGGATTGCTGAGAAGAGAAGCAGAATTCTCGGTAACAGGAATTCCCTACGGAGAACTCGGGGCAGAGTCTGCAGCCCTGCCACTTGCCTCACAGACAGCTTGATAGACATAAAAATGATAAAACTCATTTGAAGGATGGCTGTAGTCAGCCACTCACAGATAAAACAGAGTACAAAAACCAGCTGAAAACAACAAACCCAAAACTGTGTATGTAGGTAGGTCCTTGACATGGCATCTTAATACATTACGTGCCTTTTTATGAAAAAGAGACTTGCTTCTTGCATTTTAACTAAGATCCAAGGAAAGTATCATTTTTTCTCAAGGTATTAAGAGTAGGGTCTAATTAATTATTAGCTATGGATATTTTATACACTCATTTTTGGTCCTTTTCCCATTGATGGAGAGATCCAGATTTTCCCAACCTGTAATAGGTCTCTGAATGGTATGTGCAGGCAATTTAAACCACTGGGTGGCTCTTGAACCTCACCCACCTATTATTTCTATGAGCATGGCATAGTTTTTCCTCTGACAGAACTATAAACTTTAATAAGCTGGAGGATAGCTATTGCCTAAATGGAAATATAAAGGATTTTCTACAGTCTGTTTTGACTTATCGGATGAAAATCCAAAGTTCATCAGATTTCTAGGATAGGTTTTCTTTTTTAATATCTGAATGTTCATGCACATTTATGCATAAATCATTTGTTCTTATGAATACTACAGAAGCAGTCTGAGCTTAGGGCAAGATTGTCATCAAATTTCTCGCTGTTCTGTCTAATCTGCTCTAGAGAACAACAATAAAAAATCAGTGGGCTCCAGGAGAAACAGAAAGTAACATTTCTCCATGCTAAGGAACCCAAATGTTCTACATAGGTGATGTAAAGGGCTTTCCTAAGGATAAAATAAGTCTTCACAAGATAATCAGAAAATTCTATAAGGTAGTTTACGTACACTTTTTACTTGCATTTTGGGGACCGTTGTACTATGCTAATTAGCCTTTTTTTTAATTCATCACTGAATTTTTCACCCATGCCTAAAACTTATTTAGTGACAAAAGACAAAAAAATGCTAGACAATGAATCATCACCCAGAGGCAAAGATTAGTGATGACAACCTGTGCAAATAGCACTATGAACCTTCTGTAATGAGAGGCTGCTGAATGATAACATTACAGAAAAAAGAAACTGGTTGATTTATTCCTTACATTAAGGTGGCACCTATGAGCTGTAAAATCATGGCCCCACTGTGTTCATCAAGTAGTAAAGACTACCATCTCTGTCCTAGAGTGCTCTGTATCAGTGAGATCTTATAAGGGCTATGATGCTGTCAATAAAACTGGCTTGCGTGACCCCAGGTGTGTTACTGTGAAGGACACCTGCTAAGGAGACCTTTCTCTCCTTCCCAGGCTAGTGCCACCATGGGCGATACTCTCCCCCAGTCAGAACAGCACTGCATCTGCCCATAGACTCATCTGCAGAGAAGGAAGCAGTATAACATGTACACAATGAGCAGCTATCTGCCGTACATTGTCTACCTTAGGTTGGACAGAGACCTTTTAGATGCGGTGAAAAGAGGATGCCTAGTTGTACCTCCGACTTGACCCACTGCAGTGATCACGTACCATATGGGTGCTCTGTGCCACTGCACTGTGGGCCAGGGAAGCTTGTGAGCAAGGACAGGGAAGGGGTCTAATCCCACCGCCCATTCCCTTTCTATGGCCCCACAGACTGCCCTGGTCAGAGGCACAGCAGAACCATCCCGTTTTTTTGTGCCCAGCAGCCAGGGTGCATGGAGAGGCACCTTCCCAAAGGTGCTTCCCTCCCTCATCTGGCCCCTACTGTTTTCTCATCTTTAGCTTTTTCTTTAGCAATCATGCTGAAAGGGTTCAGTAATAGGTATCAGGTATCAATAATGCCCTAGGTATTACATATATTTATATTACCTACAATATATGTAAATTACCTATAATAGGTGTATTACAGGTATGAATCACACCCTAAAGAACATGCATGTAACATGCGTCCTCACTCCATTAGTAATTTGCCATTAAAAAGTCAACATAATGGAATGCATAAAATATATTAACATCCTCATGTATGTAATATCCCTTCTGGATTCTGCCACTGCAGGGAACTGTAGAGTTGTGGACTAAGATGGATATTTACAATTGAGCTCTGAAGAGATAGCAAAAGCCCATTAGCTCTGACCCTATGACACTCCACAGGAAAAAAAAAAAAAAAAAAGCAGAGCACTGTGTTAATTAAAAGGTAAATACTGATTCTCAAAATCCCACCTAAGAGGCTGTTTTAGCTTGCTCTGAACAAAGGCGTCTCAGCCCAAATGGAGACGAACAGGAAGGGGACTGGGAAATATAAAATTAACTGGCCTGAAGCAGGCACTAGGGACCAGCTGCTATTTATTATTTGAGGAACAATCTGACATTCAGGATTCTTGTAGTACGAAGTAAAGTTACTGACCTGCAAGACTTAACTACTGTGCCTGAAGCTATCTGTGTGGAGAAGTGAGGGAATGAGAAGCAGACACCTAGAGAGCTGCAGTCACAGCCAGAGCACAAAGGGGCATTAAGCTTAACATCAGATGTCAGAAAAAATAAAGCAAAGAGTACAACTTCAGAATGGAAAGACTTCCTAGAAAAGCCAAAAGAGTAAATCCATTCTGGTATTAAAAGCGTTACTGCAAAATTGCTAAAGTTGAGCTGTCTGCAAGAGACGCTTCACACATTCAAGCGATGCAGTCACTGTGAAATGTAATGTGTTATGTCACCATTTCTCACCTTTTGGGCTCCATCGTAAAGCTAGCAGCCTGATGGAGAAATCGCATCATTTTCAAAATAATGTTTAATTATTAAAGAAAGTGAAAGAAATTACCCAGAGGGACACTGTTTGGTGTTCCCCCCCAATAAAAAATGAACAGGTGGAGCAGCAGTCAGGAAAACACAAATCTGCTACAGCTGGGAAAATCCCCATTTAGAGTTCTTATATAGTATGAATTCTAGAAGATGAGGCTGTTTTCAAGTCACTCAAGACACAAATCCAAATCTCAGGCAATCAAGAGAATACTAGTGATAAGCTATTTAAAAATTACCAGCAGAAGACAAAAGCAACAAGAAGGAAAATGCAAGGGAGAAGACTACTCAACACATTGGCAAGGGGAGAATTGCAAAGACTAGCAATGAATGTGGGTTTATTTGAGAAACATGTACTATTCAAGATGGAATACATACGACTTTTTTTTTTCTCTAGAGAAATAGAAGAATAATAAGCAGGACACCAATGTTAAGGGCTAACAGAGATGGAAATAAATGGAAGAGAAAACCATCAGTTCTTCCCAAGGCAACCCCAGTTACCAGAACCGCCCATGAGGGCAAGAATTAGATCTCAAAATGGAGAATACACTTGTCTTGGACTGCAATATAATCAGCCCAAGCATTGACAGTGACAAACGTATACAAAGAAATGTGCTATGGGAATTTACAAAGAGAAATCAAACTACATTCATTTGTGAACATGACACAATAGAAACCAAAGGCATTTGTAACTGCAGTCAAACAAACCTGCTTCCAGACTGCCAAGGCCCTTCATGACTTCCAACTCTTTGATTAAACTGAAAAGTTATCATCTATAACTTTTGCCTTCAAAGTAGAATTTACAGAACTGAAGGCGTGGTTCTCTCCAGCAATCAGAGAGTGAATGTTTGATAATCTGAGAACACATAGCACTCGCTTCCCTATTTACTTTGTCTTTTAATTCAAATCTTTGCAATAAGTCTGCCCACAGTTTTCCTGAACAGAAGTTTTCTGCCCAGCAAGCACTGACACATACAACAGAGATTCTGAAAATATGTCCTGCTTTTGGCTGAAGCATACCTTAAACTCACTGTTATCAATAACCGAGAAACTGCACTGTCTAAAGATGAGAAATAAGTTGGGCTACTAATTTGATAAAGTATGGCAGGTCTCTGAGCTTTTTTCTAAATGGATGCTTAAAAAGTCTCTTGAAACCATTTTTTAAAGAGCTGTTATCTGCACACCCTTTAAGTTCTTTGACATAAGGTAACCACAGTGGCATTGTCTTCCCATCCTTCCTTAATCCTTACAGGGTTTTCTCTTTCAGGTAACAAAATTTAGCCCCTGATAAACAAAAATATTACTTTTTACATTTCATATAGGTTCTTACGCACTCATATCAATATGTCTTAGCATCCTGCTGTACTTAAATCAGTCTATATCAGGTGTTCGCCTTTCCATTCTCTTCTCAGAGGGACAAGCATTCATTTTTCTTTTTTCTTCTCAACTAATTATTCATATTTTTATTTTGATAGAGAAGAGAATGAAAAGTCTGTAATGGTCCCAAGTTGCCTGGGAACACCATTCAATCTTAAACGAGATCAATTCTGTCAGATGTTTTTCCAGCAGATGTGCTAGTATAATAAGGAGTTAATGCTGATTAGTCCTATGACTGACGTTACACAGAAGGTTGCAGTGTTCTGCACCGATCTTCTAATAAAACAAAACTTTAAAGTGACATACCAAGATTGCCAGTCAAAATAAAGACCATCATGGACCTCATCGTGTTCTATTCCAAGTTTTCTTCATTGTCTCATCAAATGCCCAACACTTGTATATTTAAAATGAGCAAAAACTCTCCTCCTAATGAAAAGTAAGTAGAAGTTCTTATCAGATACAGGTGATGACAAAGGAGCCACAACAATACACCAAGAACAGCTATGTAATAAACTAAGGCCTTACTAGGCAGCAAAGTAAAATAAAACTGAATTCAATAACAATCAACGTGTGTCAAAGCTGCCTAAGATGTCTCAGGGAAGGTGGAAGAGAGCATTTCAGAGCTTAAGCATTTCAGAGCTTAAACATTTCAGTCAAGGGCACAGGAGTACACTTACAGTATGCATTTGACTGTTGTCAGAGCCTTCATCCTTGGTCCAATGAACTCCTGACATCCAGTTGACGTGCTCAGACTACAGCCTGTACATATGTCTCAGAAAGCTGGCAGAATGCTATTTGTGTGTAGCTCATCAGTCTCATGGCAAACAGACTATCCCTCTTCCCCATCACCCCTCTCGCAGCAGGGTAGGCTCTTTGCTGATATCCTGTCCTCAAGACATCAGGTTTTTCAGGCATAGTCTTACAGGATTACGGAGGGCACCAGCCTGAGACAGGGGAGTCAGCTATTTCAATGACTCATTAATTAGAGCTTTAACTTGGACGTGAGGATGGGCCTAACTGTACTTGGTGGCAGAAATGAGGCTGTGATTCATTGGACTACATGCATCTGAGCCAAACACCCAACAGATATCAGGAAGCGGAGTACAGAGTGCAACCTCCTCACTAGAGTGGAAGGCTCAACTTTTCTCATCTCACAGTAGGTGCCAAAAGAGTTCAGCTGAAACATGCCCAGTTGTGCTTAATTGTCTTCCTTGACTATAAACTGAGTTTAGCACGACTAGCTTAGATGGCAAGTGCTATATCTGAAGTTAAGCAAGACAAAAGCCACTGCTAGTTTCAGAGCTCAAGGAGCTTGGCGGCTGATCCTATGCTTAAGACAGTACTGTTTGATTCAAGCCCATGTGCCTTCCTCTTCTCTGCAGCCATGCACAGTTACATTATTTACTGAGAGGAGATCCTCAGCTCTGCCTGAGTTCTCATAAACTGTAAACTAACTTCCTGGGAGGTATCCAAACTCCTCTGGTTACCTTTCATAATAAAAAACAACCAAAGACAAGACATGGTGGAAATTCTGATCTCAGTGGCTCAAGAAGCAGAAAAAAAACCCTTGAAAGGTTCTAACAGCTATTAGAAATGTTAGAAGCAAAATAGACAAGGAGATACTTTCAGTTGTAAGAACAAACCCATGACTTTGCAGTTCTGCACATCGCACAAATAAAAGAAAGTATCAAAGACCCTACAGCCTGATAAAGCGATGTCTTCCAAACATCTAAAATGAATAAACTGTTATTCAAAAAAAGTCCCTCCTGAATGCTTGTCAGAGAATAAACTGCAATTTACCTTGTTACATTGTATAAGTGTCTCTTTGCATAAGCTTCCATTTAAGATGACCGAGAATGTCATTCTGGCAATTTACTACTCCTTCTTCTTATGTATCTTCCTCTTTAACAGCCAATCATATTTTTTTAAGTTAATTTCACCTTTAATTCATCAGTCTAATGCTAATACATTCCTGTAGCAATGCTGCAGTCATTACTGTAAAGTATATTTTAGTAAGAAAACCTGTTCACTAAATGCATGACGATATACTTCACCACCTTTTAAATGATTTATACTACTAAGCATGCTTTGCCCTATGATTTCTTTTATTCACCATTCTTTGCTTCCACTGCAACTTCCTGAGCAGTTTCCAAAGCTTTGTGGAAACCTGAAACAAATGTGTATTCCATATCCCTGCTGGTGCAGGACTTCTAACATTTGTGCCATGTAATGCTCAAAGCAGAAAGTTCTGCCAATGTTTCCTTTTCCACATCTGTTTTTTGGAGATTTGGACTATGACTTTCTGTTACAGTACAAACAGCATGAAGAGGTTTGGTATTCCTTTGTTCATTCCAAACTCACTCCATGTGCTACCTTTCATCCTGATCCAATTAATCTAACTGCTTAAAATTCAGCAAATATTTAAGCATGATTGCTACACTGGGATGACTTTGACTATTGCCTTTATACTTCTGTATCATACTTCCCACACTTGTAAAGTCTGTTCAATTTTTTTGCAAATCTTTTCTCAGATACGAGACAGTAAAATTTTTCTTATGAAGGCATAAAAGTCTTTAAAGAAAAGACAGTGAAAAAGAGGATTGAGTCACAAACATTTTGGTTCCTAAGTTATAAAAGAATTATAAAAATATATGTTGCCTATTTTAAAGATTGTTCAGGCAACTTCTCTTCCCAAAAGTAGCATTTTTTTAAAAAAAATGATGATTTCAAAGTACTGAGGATTGAGTCACAAACATTTTGGTTCCTAAGTTATAAAAGAATTATAAAAATATATGTTGCCTATTTTAAAGATTGTTCAGGCAACTTCTCTTCCCACATTTTTTTTAAAAAAATGATGATTTCCAAGTACTGACTTTAGCTCAGCCATATAGCATGCAATATATTAATGAATGTATCTTACCATTTCAGCAGTACGTTATGCTTCCATAGCTAGGTTTAAAAGCAGCAGTTCTCAAAGTCATAATTCCTTCTTATTCTGTATTTATTTTGAATTGATATCTATAAATAGGGCTTGCTGCTCTGGTTCTTTATAATTATTGGAGCTACGCCCAGACACCTAAAAACAGTCAACTATAACTTTTGGTTTGCTGTAGGTCTTAAATAAAAGCACGATGATTAGTATTTTTAAACTGACACATCAGTGAGATGCTGATGTTGGTTACAGCAGAGTAGCACAACATACTCTGAGAGCTGATGTAAGGTCATGAGTGACCCTATCGAAGCTGAAGAAAGCAAGTTTACACTATGACTCTTTGACAAAGGAGCACAGTATGATTCCATACACTCAGACTCTGGAGTTCTAAAAAATTGCATTTTTAGTTACCTATTAGCAAATTAAAAGTCCCCATTCCTACAATAAAGCCCAGCAGAAAAGAGAAAGTGGTTTGCTAGTCCAAAGGCAATTCAGTTTAAGAATCATTACTGGCTAACCTTATCCATTTATTAAGAAAAGCTTTCTAAGCACATCACGGAAGGGAGGTAGGCTTTTAAAAATGAGAGTGTCAGGGGTTGTATTTTATCATAACAGAAAGCAATGATAATAGCTGCTGGCCTTTATTGCTGGCTATATCTTATGTTTCCCAGGAGATTTTGGAAAAGCCAAAGACATTGGTAAAGCTTCCACTCCTCTGTGTTTGAGGAGAGGAGGAGGGTAGGCTGGAATAAACAAGTCTGAAATTCCAGAAGAAGAAAAAAAGAAGAGTTGTTCTTCATCAGAAAGACTGTTGCAATCTGTCATCACAGAATGAGAATTGCAAAAGATTTATTTCAGCCTTTCAAAAAGACAGTGATCTCTCTTTCCTGAAGAGTCTGCCTTCAGGTTTCCTTCCATGCAGCCAAGAACACTTGCATCCTTGGCAGTCTGGTTCATGTCTTCTTGGGCTGCCATTTAAGGCTTTCTGCTTTGGAGAAGGGCTATGTCTTGAATGCTCAAGGTTGCCTCTACACCATGTGGCAGCCTTCTCCCTCAAGGTTCCTTGGGCTCCTAGGGCAAAATAAGAGGAAACATTGTAATGCTGCAGAGTATTCATAATCCAACAGAAAATAATTTCACTGGGACATTTTTAATCAACTTTAATTACAATAAATCCCTAGCACACATCACAGCAAGACCATAGAGCTAATTTTATGAAGCCCTTTGGTATTTCTGGGTGAAATGTGCTATTACAGGGTTATAATAATTGAAGCTTGGGCAAAAGGTCCTCGTACTGCTACAGAAACATCCAGAGGAACATGTAATTCTTCTGTACGAGAGAGGTTTTAACCAGACTCTTACCTAATCCCGTGTTGGCTTTTGCTACTGAACCAAACCCACCTGCAAAAGCAGAGGACAGTGACACGTGAGATGTATTAGGAAGCCAGGTTCTCCCCAAAGCAAAGGGAATTCAGCCCTCCTCTGAGCATCTGTCCCAACAAGAACAGAGGATCTGTATCCTCCGTTCACCTCCAGTCACATCCCCAGTTACTCTTCACATCTCTCATGCTCATAGAGGCTCCATGTTTTTGAGGAAATGCTAATTTGTTCACTCTTGATAATTGCTTTGTTCCTGAGGAGCTTCATTCACAGTGATCCCCTTTTCCTGCAACACGCCCAGCAGTGAAACCTGAAGACATACTTTGCCATTCAGGACCCTCTTGTTGTAGGGAGGGAGTGTGGAGGCAGTAAAAATAGGCAAATAGGAGCTGGTGCTGCTTTAAAAAAGTAGATATGGAAAGAGAGATGGGTGCAAATTTCCACAGCATCACATTCTGCCAGTTTTGCTCCTCTCATTGTTTCCCCTTGTCTTTAGCTCAAACCAGTTGCTCTCTGCCCTTTTCACCCTACCTGTAGGCAATCAACAATATTTCTTTTGGGCTTCTGTGAAAAGTATTCTAGGAAACAGCAGGACAGCCCCCAGGGCATGAAAACTACCTTTTCTTGTATGGGAAATGGAGCCACAGCAATGCTGGTAAACATAGGAACACATTGGCAATGGCAGAATTCCACTTGTGCTGGAGAATGGAAAGAAAACTGATAAATTGGACACTTCTAGTAAGTATTGTTAGGAAACTAACAATTACAGCACATAAATGTGGAAATGAGACTTAACTGAACACCCACATGCTCTGCAGAGGTGCTCAGTACCATGCGTATCTCCCACAGACATTCAAATAAAATGAAAGTCTTCAGTTAAAATAATCATTTGAATATAGAAAGACCAGGCAGGAAGAAATGGTGCAAAGGAAGGTAAAACAGCAAAACCAGGTACCAGACCAGATTATTAGCTGTACAGAGATAAAGAATCGTTTCTTAATATTAAATTGGGTTGGTTTCCTGCTGCCAGGTTAGGGGATCATGCAGTACTATGGAGAGATGGGGAACTAAACGGTAGATGCAATGTTTTAAGCCTGGTTCTTCCAGACAGGGTATGAGAATAGCCCTCTGTATTGATTTTGAGTCTTTGGCTGCAGCCTTATTTAGCCTCTGGGGAAACAAAGAGATTGCATTAAATACAATTAAATGAAGCATAGCAGAGAGAGTACTGCAGCAAGGTCCTGATCCAGAGCTAATGATAAACTAATTAAATTAAACCAATTAAGGTTGGAAACAATACTCATAATCTGATTAATGCATTTTAAACCTGAAAAGGAAGACTGCATCATGGGGAAGGGAGTATAGCACCGGTACTGAATGCAGTAAGATTCAAGGCAAACCCAACATCTAGCCACATTACATCCAAACCTACCACCTGAGAGGCCATGGTACCTGCTAAATTGTTATATCTTGGATAACTCCGTACACAACACTTGTATTTTCAGTACTATCAGAAGGCAATATTTGACAAGATAGGCCAAGGTCCAAGGGGCAGTTTTTGCAGGCAGCCTGAACACATGGAGAAAGCGTACATAGCCATTTACTAATAAGAGAAAGAAGAAAAAGAGCAGGGTGATCTTCTCCTTGCACAATGTATTAGCATGGGCTACCTCCTCTCTGGACTTGATGGCATCGCAGCCTACAGCCTTGAGAATGACAAAGCTGGGATTTTTCCCCACCCGCAGTACTTCGTTGGTGGGATTCTCTATTTAGCCACTTTTAGCTGGAACAGGCATACACTGCTGATCAGCTGTGCACTGAACCGAGTTAGTCCATGCTATTGACCTTGACTTTACTTTGCAGCTGATTTACATGTGTTTTGTTTCAGTGTTGAAGGGGTGGTGGTGTTTGTGAGGGCAGCAACTAACTCACTGTGAGACCTCTCTGGTGGGGTCTGGTTTCATCCCGCTCTTTGTATGGCTGATTAGACTGGGATAGGGAGTTAATTCACTGCTGATAGAGTTTCCGCAAGTATACTCCACAAACTATTCTTAAAACATGCATTTATAAGCTATGTAAAGGACAAGCTGATTGATGTTGTGTGACCAGATTCAAAGCTGACAGAAATGGGCCTAGCTATTTATTAATTTTGAGTCATAATCTCCTGGGTCGGCAGTTACAGTAAAAAGTTGCTTTCTCTCACTCAGACTGACAGTAGCAGGCAACTCTTTCTACACTCAAGTGCCTGAGAGGAGATCAGAGAAAGCCAGCTTGATGGCAAAATGCTGACTCTCTTGCTGGGAAAACAGTAGCAAAACTTATATTCCTAGCTGACTCCCAGCTAGTGAAAAAGTAGGTGGAGAGCTGGTAATGCTGTGTACAACACTGCATTACATCTAACAAAGTGTCACCACAGGATTTTGGCATTTAATAACAATTAGGTAATAGATTGCTATTGTAGCAGCTACTATTCCAATTTTCGTTACATGAAGATTTTTGCAATGTCATTTGCCTAGTTTAACAAAGCTCTGAGATTAAACGGAGGACTTGAACATGAAAGCATCATCTGGTAGCTACTGGAAAAGTCAAAACTTTACTATATAAAGATTAGACTAACACAGTTTGTGGTGCTATTAACAGCAAGGAAAAATCAGATGCTACCTTCAGTTTTCACTAGGAAGTAGATTGTTCTCCTCAGTTAAACTTTAAATAAAAGCTGATGTCAGTAGTCACACTTTGCAAAGGCCTAAGTGGGAGATTTTGCTTGCAGTCAAGGTTATCAGTAGTGGAATCCTATTTCAAGTGAAACTGAGTACTCAAATGAAACTGAGTACTGGAGGAAAAAGAAGACAAAAAAATCAGAAAACCGGCACAGTTATTTACTGTGCATTTTATCACATAGTGCAAGTTTCGATGTTGAGAAAAATAAATAATGAAATTCCAGTGTACACAAATTCCTAAATTCAACTGTGTTCAAATTATATCAGTAGCAGATGTATCCCTGGCCAAAATATTAGAAGATAGATTTCAGCCTACCTCCTCCCATCCTCCAGCTAATTCTTTCTTTAATAAAATGAAACAAGGTAGCAAGGTAGAAGGAAGTTATATTGGGGTGGAGAAGTTGTTACTGGTTTGTCAGGGATGGTTCAACTCAATGAACACCCAAGGAAATTAAGTAAGAGTCTAATATTCAAGATATATTTTACTATTGTTACAACAACCTTATTTTAATGCAGTATTTGTAAATATTTCTTAAACTACCAAACTGAATTTTTTTGAAAGGTGCTGATGTGACATGTCAAAATGTTTTTTTGTTTTCTGTCAAAACAGTGGCAACAGTGGCTCATTTCAAGGCTTTCTCCATCCACGCAAACCCCCTTTTTTCCCCTATGTGGTAAGCACTATCAATTTTTTCTTGTGCTGCTTAGAGGTAAGGAGTCAAGGAAATGAAATCAAGTACAGGAACAATTCATTTTACTAGGATGCAAAAAATGAAGTGCCAGTCTCCGGTATTTAAGTAGTATTAATATGGTGCGTTAAAGCTAAGTGTTTGAGAGAGAGAGAGGGATTCTAGTCTCCCATTAATTACTTTGTCTCAAGCGCTCACATGTTTGCAAGCAGAAAATTCAGAGAGCAGCCCCCAGGTTTCTGGTATGCCTGGATCGCACTGGATGCAAAGCAGGCTGCTGAGAAGCCAGCAACAGCCTCCTGGCTTGCTCTTCCACCTCCATCCATTTCAGCATATGGCAGTGATGCTCACATTCCAGCTGTGCACTGATTCTAGGCCTGCTATAATGATTTAGGATTTGATCTTGAATTGTTATAAGCAAACGTTTTCCACTGGATGGTGGCTTTCATCTGGCAGCAATGAAACATTAACATAAAGGCTAAAAGTGATCCTTAGAATTTTTTGTGCTGTTACCTTCATTTCAGGCTGAAAAAACTTCACTGGCAAATGCAAACATCACTTAGGAAACATGTTTAAAATAAGCTACAGTAACAAATCAAGCGCAGCATCTAAAACATGGACAGGTTCAACTCAGATATTTTTCTCCATTAAGTCCATGTTATTTCATCTCCCCAGTTTGTCACTTTTATATCTTGATATCGTAGAAAGGCCAACATTTTTGTATTCCCTAGAGTTGCGCAGAATCTAGCTGGGTAAAGCAGAAGCTATACAGTTCAAAATGACAAACTCATGCTTCCTAAGATGAATAGTATGAGACCTCTGCGGGAACATAAGCACTGATTTCTCTGAGATTTATTGTAAGCTGTCAGAAATAGTATCTCAAAGGCAAAGAAAACTTTCACTTACTCCAAGTCTTTATGTAAATAACGGCTACCAAGATCTAGTAGTAGTTTTCTTATCATTATGAATGGACAAAAATTGCATTTCAGAGATCCCAGCATTTTAGAATCATTAGGTAAATGAGGCAAAAGAGGAATCTGTCCTGTGAAAGGCAGGTGGGTATCTGGAAATTATTCTGCTTCAGAGCAAACAGGAGCCCCTTTCAGAGTGTTCCTCCTCTCCCCCATGCAAAGTGACATCAAATATTCCTCAGCCTCAGGTCCCCAAAACAACCTTTCCATGTACCTCCTAAACAGCCCAGAAATTGGGTCACTTGCCTAGGACCGATTCAAGTCACCAAGTCCCTTCAGATACAGAATTAAACCTTGATCTCCTACATGCCTATGAATGCCAAGCTGCTGGCTGCTGCAGGAAGTAGTTTTTCAATCGAGCCTGTTAGAGGCTAGGTAGCATCTTACATAAAAGGAAAAAAACTGTAATTTAATGATTACTACACTCATTTTGAAACACGAAGTTAAGAGATGCCTAATTAAAATGTAGCTGGCAATTACATTTGTAGGCATTACATAATTGATCACTCAATGTGGCAGTTCTTTTGGATAAATACTTGTATATTCCTGAGAACATAAAGATGTAACTGCTCCAGTTAAACACGTACAACATGCATACCACCATGGGGTTTCTCTGGATAGCTAAAATGGTAGACGTTTTAAAGTATTCTTTATTCTGAGGCTGTTCATGCTGCTGGCTGTACTATGAAGCACCTGGGAAGATAAAACATTGCAACAGAACCACGTGCATGGGCCTCAGCTACCTTTCTCTGCAGGCGTCTGCTGGAAGGAAGTGGTTCCTGCAGCGGGAGCAGCTGTCCCCTACTTGGAAAAGCACATCTTGAAACGCTCTAACAGACCAGAGAAGCCAGCCTCCAACATATCATTGTACTAATTAGTTTCCGTCCACATTCAATTTTCTTAGAACAATGCAGTGGGAGGAAGAGGCCAGAGCAATTTCATACAGCTAAGGTCCTATTTTATACTTCATTGTGTTGCAACACAGCTTCATGTACTGGCACCAAGCCACAGTCAACATTCAAATTAAAGAGGATTTCTCTGCAAGACAGAGGAATCCCTTTTATGCAGATTAATTTCCTTCAGTTCAACTTCTACCGAAACATTGTGTTTCAAGACGGATGTGGAAACATTAATACTCCAGTATAGTTTCTGAATAAAAGATCTTGCATACATGCTTTATCATGCTGTCTTCCTAGAAGTTATGCTGAACCACAGGACGTGGTGGAGAACATAGCAATACCTGACCAGAAGGCACACTTGGTTCAGAGCTTTCTTAGAAAGCTTCCAAGCACAGGATTTAACAAAGACTTCCAAAAATAACACATCAAGTAAGTTGCTAATATCACTAAGAGAGGAGGGAGGAAGAGAGAGAGAGAGAGATTGAGAGAGACTCAGTACAGGTAAAAACCAAGATAGACCACTGAAGAGTCTCAAGACCTTCCTGGCTTGTTTGTGTCTAAAGTTAGACCCTTCATTAATTTGTAATAGTTCAAGGTGAGATGCAGTTTTCAAACTAAAGCAGACTTTCCCCTGAGGATGGAAAAGGAGAGTCCATTACCCATTGCAGTACAACTACATAAAACCATGCTTAATTTTATTCTTTGAATGAAATTTATGGATTTGGCCCATTATGAAAGAAGAGGTTTAAAAGGGTGGAAATTAGCGCCTACTGCTCACCATTAGATTCTAAGATGCCTCAGTTGGTATATGTCACAAAGTATCAAACAAGATCACAAAAATCCACTATCCTGACACCTGTAGCATATAATTGAAGAGCTGAATGAGGAAGACCTTATGATTAGCTTATCACTCATGAAACAACTTCTCCAGGATGTGATTGAGAGTCTACGGGATCTTGGACTACAGCTGTCTATTTAATGTGTTCTGTTGAGTTTACAAATATGATAGTGCTCCAGTATAAACAAGCTACTTTGCTTACTCTTTAAAGTTGGCATCACACCTATTTCGTTGTTTCACAGTGCAGCTAGGAAGAAAGTAGCTGTTCAAATTCAAGAAAGTTGAACCAGTAAAGCAAGGTGGGAATTAGACATGTTTTTTAGCCGCTAGCGGAGTGACACTGGATATCCTCCTAGTTCCTCATGAGGACAAAGCTCCCACCCACCCACGAGAGAACCCACTACATTTGTGTATGATCCACAGCTCATGCTACTCTTGGTTGCATTATGATGGGAATCAGTGTGTATTTATACCCATAGCAGCTACAGAAAAAGACTGCTTTTTTAAAATGGCCTCTGCTAGCCTTGCTTACCTTGCTAACATCCATATAAAGCAGAATTAGAAAGAAATACTGTAATGTGTAGAGACAGGGCCATTATAATATGATTTTTGTGGGTGGTGAACACATACAGTTAAAGAATTTGGTGAGGAAACTGAGCACTGCTTTTGTAAACACAGGTTTGCAGTGTAAGTCCTCTTGATGGGGTATTTCTCTTGCTGAATGACTGCACTGATCTTCCCTGTTGCCCATTCCCTTTTCATCCCTTGATTGTTTTACTAGACTTGGAGTTTTTCAAACTTTTTTGAAGATTCAAGTTTTGTGACTACCAAGACCTTCTCTTCAAGTCCCATACTTTGCAACCACAATAGAACACATTTACATCTGGTTAATGTTTACTGAAAAGAGTAATTTCATTATAAAATGGTGTTTGGTGAGTCAAAATAAGCCATTAATGATTTTGTACGCTTTTGATGGGCCTGGCTTGCCAAGATTCTGAGCACTCAGCTCTTTTAGTTATGCTTTTGGTGCTTTGCTTTAAAAAAAAAAAAATTTTAAAAAAATCAGCCCAGGTGTTTGAACTCTAAATAGACACTAATAGCTTTGTCAGCCAGCAAAGAATCTCAAGGGTGCTTTAACCTGATATTATTGGATTTTCCTCAAATGGCAGTAAAGTTGAAGGCTTTCTGGCATCTGAAATAGAGACTTGGGCAATTGCTTTGAAAGCTCATTAAAACAGACAGCCACAAAGGACTGTTTCCCAGAGACATTCAGATTGCTTATCTGGTACAGTATGGAGGAAACTATTAACCTCAGTAGCTTTTTTACACTGCTGGCCACAATGTGATCATGAACTCTGCAATAATCAGTTTTAATTGCCTTTCAAAAGTATGTTTTGACATTTGAACTGCTTCATTGCTTGAACTTCCCTCTTCTTTATCTCACAGCTGCTAGAATCAACCTGAGAGTGATCTCTGGAAAAGTGCAGTTCAGATGAAAGAGCTGCTGAGAGCACAATCAACCCAACACTTTTGGTCAAGGATTACATGTATTACGGAATAGTAAGCACAATGAAAAAATCTTTCCTTCACGTAGGTTTCGAGCAAGGCACCTTTAGAAAGCTAGAAAACCCAGATGATGACTTATAGCAATCCATGCTTCAGAATAGAAGGGGAAAGGATAGGAAAAAACAGATTGCATGACAACCCATGCTGATGACCAAGCAAGAAGAAATTATTTGCCCAGGTTAGGAGTTATCTCCAGTAGAGGTAATAAAGAGTAGACAAGTACAAACCAATGAAGTTCTGCTCTCACATGAGCCCGTGGGAAGTCTTGAATTAGGATTTGTAGTTTGTTTTTTGACCTGTCCAACTTAACGTTCAGAAAAAACCACTATCTTCCATGCCCGAAAAGCATGCCTTCTAGCAGCAAACTAGTGCTGTTATTTCCCCATTGTTTTGAGCTGGTACTGCATCTGAAAGAAGCTCTCCTGCCTGTTCCTGAGCAATCATTTCTGGTCCAGCACAAGATTCACCCTTTTCAGTGTGAGGTACTTTTAAGCAGGCTAGTTAAAAGACAATAGCTAAAATCAAAAGGAAGATGGTTTTAACTTAGATCCATTTGCCTGCCAGGTTCATTGCACAGCCAACATGAAGGTACGTATTACCACCAAGAAAGCAATAACAGGCTGAGAGTCGGCATGACTACTTTGAAACAGCGGGGAGGGGGAAGCAGTAATGATGGCTTAACAGTCATGAAGCTATGCTGTAAAGGTAATTTCATTTAAGCAAAGGTAACCTGGATAAATGCAGAAAAGTAGATGGATCTTTAAGAGAGACGCAGATGAGCTCTAGAGACTAGAGCAAACAAGATTAGACTGGAAATAATGCGTGACTAGCAGTGTCAAAAATATACTGAAATGACTTACGGACATCAGGATTCTCCATTACTTACAGACATTAAATACAAATGGGTTCACTTTCTAAAAGATAGGCTCTAGTTCAAAAAAAGAAGTCATAGACTTAACATGTGTATATTCCTGAAGTATGTTCCACAAACTATAGCCCAGGTCACCAAACCAGTCCCTGGCAGGGTGGCTAAGTTAGAGCTTCAGCGCTCACCCTGAAAGAGCCATGCATACACAGTACATGCTGCAATTACATGCAGCTTACAGAACCTCACAGAAAAAAAACCTTCTTACCCTTAAAGACATTCCTCTTCAGTTTGATTGCAGTGCAAGGAAAACATTTCTTTATTCTGAGCAAGTTGTATTTGCACTAATATAGCATTGACATTTATATCTAAATATGTTATTATTTATCTGATATTGGCTGGACTGAATTGTAAATTGCAGATACAACTATAAAAGTCTTCCTGGTATGACTTTTCCATTTTTGACAGAACACCCAATATTATGAAAATTAATACCTTTTGCAGTAGGAAGTCTTAAATTATAATCTTCAGTTGACGCTTGCTGAGAAGAAATTACAGCAGAAGAAACAGCAAAATCTTTTGCATTTACCATTGAGATAAATACTATTAAAGACTGACTATGGAGACGCAGAAAATTACTTCCTTTATATGAGCACAGTAGGCTAGTACATACCATTCTTCAGACAAATAAAAACATTCCAGTTCCCAGCTCTGCGAGGCCATCCTGTCCAATACTGGTACACAAACCAGCTTTGTACCTACAAAAAAATTATAGTGAGGATGCTAAAACACAGTTAATTTTCAGCAGAGCACATAAGTCAGCTGATCTAAATGCATTCTGATTTCAAGTAGTACGATTTGAACGCTAGCATCTGTATACCTTGATTTAAAAGTAACATATCTGTGTTTTGTTATTATCTCTACAGCAAGAAGAGACACATGGTCCTTCACATGTAGAACATGCTCTGACATACTTAGAGATCTTTTTTAAAAAAAAAAAAAAAAAATCTATTTATTTCTAATTTTAAGTATTTTTATAGTGGAAAATGTATCCATCAAAGCTGATGCACTTTGCAGAAAGTATTTGATTCCAGTAAAATAACAAAAACATTGAAGAAAAGGTTTTGAGGTCATCAAACATACCATTTTTGACATTTCCAAACTCAAAATTTCAGCTCTTTTCTGCCTCAAGCAGTTCTTTGTTTATAAGTCAGACTATAATTACAACTTAATGGCTACTTAGAAACAAGGTAGAAAGGTCAAGCATTACCTAAGGTAACAGTTGTTTGATCCCAACTCATTTTTTTCCCTGCCTCTCACTTCTGCAAAGCCTTAGGCATCTCTGCCCCCCAAATGAGAAAAGGGATAAAAAACCATCCCTCTTGATGATGAGGTCTGCTCTGCTTCCTTGAACGTCACTGTGGGAACATTTACACCCCACGCTGGCCTGTATTCAGGGTCAGTTTAAGAACTATTTTCTGCCCGGAGCCATAGTTCTGCTCCCCTAACCCAGCCCCTCCTCCATCCAGGCTCCCACTCAAAACAAGCTTCTACCACACCCGCTGGACTGCCCCTAGCCTAAAGTTACCTTTGATTTGGTTCCTTCTGCCTTGCCAAATTATCCAATGCGTTATAATTGCTCTCTGCTTTAACAAGAGTCAGAGTCTATGCGTTTTCTAGCTCACAGCTGGCTGATGGAATAAGCACAGAGCAGGTGTTGAAGAAGATGATAGAGGTCAGTGGAAAAACCTGCAGTCCACCAGTGACACCAAATCAAAGTCAGACCACATTTATTGCTCTGCCTTGACTAGTGACAGAGGAAATCACTCTCCCCTTGAGTTCTCTCCAGAATAATTCAGCAGCTTCTTGCTTTGCTAATGGGTTTATAGATATTACATAGAGCTGAGTCAGCCATAGTCCCACTGCTGATCTTGAGGATTACTCATGGTTTTTGAGATCAGCAGCAGAAGCTTCTCTTATGTATCACTAACTTTTCCTTACCACATTGAGCAATTAACAATCACCTAATTAGGCCCCAAACCACAGTGGATTCACAGCTATTGTTGATCAGAGCAAATGAAATCAGATCTCTTCAATGGTAACTCCTTGCTTGCTGGAGGCATGTCTGACTGCAGGCACGCCTCTGCGTGCTTGAAATTTCACGGGGTGTATATTTCTAAGCCACATTTTATTTTTTATTAATATTTAGTCAAAGATATTAAAGGAACATTCTCAGCTAAGTGGTAAAAAGAATAGAGGAAGACTTTGGGAAAAGCCAGGTAATAGAATACCCTGAGTTAAGCCTCATTAACAAGCTTTCAGTTGAACTACTCACCCTATATTTAGTATTCACCTTTACTGGTTTTACTGAAATCTTAAGACATGAAGGCACACACAATTAGCATCTTTCAGTTTAATTAGAGACAGCACACATAATGCTCAAGCAATCCAGAAAAAATATGTCTGTTTGAGGCTCCTCTTTCTTCCCTAATCACAGACAACTCAGTTTATTTGATAAAAGATGGGACTTAGTATTTTTGGATTTGATTCTGTTTTTCCCTGTGACATTTTAAACGGGCCTGAACAACTAATTTGAACATTATGTGCCTTACTGCATCCATAGAACACATATAGATACTGCCAATAATATTCCACCAACACACTACTTGGACATACTGTAGACATTAATCAGGTTATGAAGCCATAAAGCAACCCTTCAGTTCACGCTACAACAGAACTTCACGAGCACTAAAAATGTGGGTCCAGATTTTGTATGATTTTTGTACAATGGACTCTAGAGCCAAAACTGACAACAGCTAGTATTCAGCTGAATCTACTCCAGATTGCAATTCATGAAATTTGGCAATAACTCATTTGTCCTATACTGTTTTCTGCTAGTACAGAGGGAAGCAGTACTCTCGGGGGGGAGGGGGGGAAGAGAAGAAAAAAAAAAAGAAGGTTAAAAAGGCTGTGTGTATGGCTTTCCCCTCAACCCTGAAAACCCCTACCTACAACCAGCTGTATCAGTCCTAGACGCTAGGAAATGGTCTGGAGACTAATCACTTAACTTTGCACATATTCCTGTTGCAAAAGAAATGCAATCATAGCACAGTCACCAGATAATCACAAAGTAATTACCTATGATACATCGCTACTCAGAGCTGTTCAGGAAGCCAAACAGAAGTTTGGCAACATAGCAAACTTAGTATTTCCAGCATTACACAAAATTACTTCTTGACAGTGCTTCTTCAAGCCTTGCATCTTTCCCCTGCAGAGCTACTGTTCTAAGCAAATGAAGAACCATATGACTCTTTACATCCATTTAATTTACCTGCTGCTAGCTCATAATGACTTGCTAATAGCCCCCACCTTGGAAGTGATTAGCACATTGATTAGAAAGTAAATAAGCTCAGTAATCAGAAACATGGACCATAATACTCAAAGGAAAAGCACGGGCTATTTTATAGATTCATAAAATGTACACACACACATAAAAAAACCCCAACCTCCGAACAGCTAGAATATATTTTAATGGTTTCTCATTTGAACTACATGAAAAAACAGTTTTTCCTTAGAAGATAAAAATCAGCTCCTATTCCCACCTGGTATTTCTACAACATTTTAGATCTACAGGAGGATGTTTCTATAATAGTATCATCCATTTAGAGTCAGTCATCTGACAGAAAACAAAAGCACTATCTCTAATAGGTTTTCCAATACCTTTTCTTCTCTGTTTCTGAAACTTAAAGACATCTGTTCTGAAAATGAAGGCTACCCATATGGTAGCCCAAACAGCAGATATTTTTAACATATAGCTACTGTAAATAGCCACGAAGAATAATTTTTAGTAGCTATTTTCCCTATTTTTTCTTCACAAATGTCATACCTTCAGAACTACTCTTACCCAGAGATACAAACATTTATCAAAGAAAAAACCTTCTGAGTCAGACTTGTCTTAAAACTTATTATCTGCCAACAAATTTTTGGAGGGTGTTCAAGTTCATAATATAGAAAGCTGTCAAATTTGAAATAAATTATTTGGTTAGAAGGAAGTGGAAAGAACTGGAAAATGGGCAGATTCAGCCAAACTAGTGAAACGTTATTCTCCTTCAGTGTCTGACAGAAATATGTATTAATTTTGTGGAGTATAATATTTCTGACTTTCTGAGAAGATATATTGTCCTTGATTCTATTTTTTTTTTCAGTAAAACTTTGGGGTATCATTATGTATACACTTCATAGCATCTATTTTTAAAAAAATGGGCTCTCAAGCTCTTACACATTCAAGACAGAAAGCCCAATTTTTTATCACAGTGAGTTATTGGTATATACCCCAAATTGGCATGAGGTCTATATATGAGGGACTTCTACATCTAGGGGACTTCTTCAGTGTGGCTAAGATTTCACCCTTCTCGCAACTCAGTTATTCATCACCGAAATCTGCTGTCTCCATAACGATTGCTCCAGATTTTTTATTCAGCTTATTGAAAGTCAGAATACCAAAAATGATGCTTATAATCCACAAGCAAAAACTTTGTACATATTAGCAAGAATAGGTTTGAACAAAGTGGGAAGAAGGAATCTTTTCACAAGCTCACGTATTAGCTAAAATTTTCAAACTACTGAAGAAGCAATGATATTCTAGTAAAGAAATCAGAGTTACCAATAAACATCTCCAGAAATCACTCCAAGGCAAAAAAAAACCCACAAAGGAGGAAAAAAACCCCAGTAATTAAATTAGATCTGCTATAAAATGTAGGAGTGGCAATATGAGATTAAGTATTCCATACAGCAATCACCAGAACTAGCCAGGTCAGGGTATTGGCTGCTAGTCACCCGCATAAATAGGCAAACAAGTATGAAACATAAAAAAAAAATCCCACTGTGGAACGACAGTAACAAGAGACTACCAAATAATTGAGCTCACTCTGCTGCTTCACTGAAGGAAGGAAGAACAAAATTCATTATTCAGTGCCTGTTCCGCCTTTCAGAAGTCAGGATTTTGCAGGCCTTAGTACGTACCAGTCGTCAAAGCACACACACACGTGCTAATTCACGTACAGCTGCTGCATACAAATCTCACAGCCCATAACCGCATGTGCTTTTTTTCTCCATTTTTTTCATGGCCGTCGACCAATGGAGAATAAATGATGGTGAGGCACAAGAAGTTCACTTGCATTTGAGTTAACCTCCTGAAGCTTGAAAAAGTATCAGAAAACTTATTGATGCTGGCCACAGCAGTGCTGATTTGTCCAAAGTGGATTTGGAAAGAAGGGTCCAGAACTGCAAAGCCAGGCCAGTGAAATTTATACCAGACATATTATCCCAGCCACATTTTCTCTGCTTTTATTTGACAAGAGCTCTCACTTGCTGGATCTTATTAAAAAAAAAAAAAAACAAACAAAAACCCCACTTATTTATAAGAAAGAAGCACTACTTCTGCATTGGTCTACAGCCTTTGTGCACAGCCCAGGCAGGGATGTGGATCTGCGGGCACCAAAAGTCTTACGTAGCTGATCTTTAAATTGAAAGATGCTGAGCTGGTCAGCCTTGTCCAAGCAGAAATGCTTCTGTGTAGGAGGACTTAAGAGTCTGGAGGTCTGAGGGGCTTTTGAGTTCAGGTGTGTGCATTACGAGACAGCAGCTGTGGAGAGGTTCTTAGGGTTGCAGTTTGGGATTTGAAGGCTAAATGTTGCCTAAAGCCCTCTTTCAGAGATACACATACTTTTTTTTTTTTAAGTGCCCCTAATTAAACTTCAAGGTTTTTATTTTCCACCCACAAAGCAGAGATACCAGTGTTTGTTGCATCACTCAGACACGGTGAATGAAAACGTTAACTTCAAGATGATCCAGACACAGCTGCAGCCTGGCCTATGCAAATACTGAAGATGAACCGATTCATGCCATAGCAGGTCCTGCCTTCCAAGCATCTGAATTCTTGGACACTCACTTCATGTGTGATAATATATAAGCAAGCCTGTGTGGAGTAAACTTGATGATCACTCTGAACAGACATTCAACACTTTACAAAATATTTGAAAAAGGCCTCAAAAGTGGTGAACCCTAGAGAAATAAGATATAATTTACATTTTCTGTTGAGAAAAGCAGTGGCCTTTCTGACAAAATAATTCCTAAACACTTACTTAGATATTCAAATATACATGAAATTAATACATTCTTCTAGATTGTCTCAGGACAGATTAATTGCCCTTGCATGTGAAAGACTGACACTAAGAAGCATAATGCAATGGTTCTGTAAACTACAGGAGAGAGATTTGCAGCCTGGACCTTAAGCAGAAACAAGTAATAAACCAGCTACGATTCCTGAATCTATTGGACAGACACTGAATGGACATTTAAAAGCCAGACAATGGGAATGAACACAGAAAACCAATATTTAGCTGACTCTAACAACACATCTATTCATATCTCTGATACGTACGATAGTTTATTAAATATGTAACATTTTTATTAAATATTAACAGAGAAAAGAATAACTTTGCTTTTTGATCACGTAGCAGTAAAAAGATCTTTATTCGGCATAGATGGAGAGATTAACTTTTTCTTTCCTCTGTCTAGGCTACTTCTTCCATTTAGGTTTCTAATTACTTCTGTCTGTAGTTTTTTAGCACTCTGTAGTACTTTTGTAGTTCCACATCCTTTCAACTGTCCAGTTTGGATTTGTCTCCATAGGCAAATATATCTTCTTTGAGGTGTTCATTTTCATAAACACAATTATTATTGCCTTGTTCTTATGGAATACTGCCCTCAAAGAGATTTTTCACAGTTTTTATTAATTCTCTCTTAATCATTTATAAAACTACAGCAGAATATTAGCAATAGAATCTAATTATTACTTATGCAACTACCAGCTTGGGTTTTTTTCCTTTCTTTAAATGTAACTGCAGAACTAAATTATATCCATTAGTTTTCGCAGGTGACCTGACAATAGCCTCAGAAATACTGTCAAATTGCTGGCATAAAGCCATGCATATGCTGGCTTGCATACTGCTGAATGTATAGGGCACAGGTATGGGACTATAAGCAGCCCTATTATTCTGTGCACAGAAACTGCTCCCAGAGCCTCCTCTGCGGTAACTGTGAAGTTCTTGTTGTGCTCCCACTGCTGATGCTGGGTCCAGTATTGCTATCTTCTACTTTCTGTTAGTCAGACTGCAGCACTTAGCTATCAATTTCTAATTGTGTGTGACAGTACAAGGGAACACAGCGTCATACATGTGCAAATTCAAAGACCTGCATACTCATCACTTCCTGAGAATGGAGCCCTTACTGAATGTGATTAGAGGGTCAGTGCCAACGCAACCACTGGATACTCCACCTCATCCCTTGATCTTTGGTCTGGGGTATTGCATCAGTTCTGCCAGTTTATTTAATAGGGGGCACATGAAAAAACGTGATTGTTAGTTTTCAGCATGTTTTTCACTCCTAACACTTCCACTGACCACATGGATCTTTGTCGTTAGCAAATGGCAATTAAACAATTGTTTACATGAGGTATAAAAAGACACATCCCTGCTAGGACACTATACACACAGTGTAAAAGGTCCAAATCTGTGAACTGAAAGAAAAGGTGCGCTAATTTTGTGCTGCATAACAAATGAACAGCCTAACAGTCTGATTCTCCCTATTAATGTGCCATTATTCAATGATAAACCCAACTGACATAGTTTAATAAAAGCATAAAATAGAATTAACTATATACGACAAAATTGTATATTAAGGGTTATTTATTTATTCACTTCGAAGAAATTCTCTGCCCTAAAATCAGTGTTATTTCCTGATGCTGTAAGAAATTGCTGCTAAATAAGTTTTTCACTTGCAGATTTGTCTGGTGTAATAGATGTATGCGAGCTTTTTATTTGACACCACGTTGACTAATATACACTCAGTACTAAGGAAGCTGCTTGGTATCTCAGATTAAGCTTTTTGTAAAAGACAGGGAAAGCATCCAGCAGAAACCAGGTGATAAGTGGAGTGTTTGAAATGAAGCAGTGAATGCTGTCAGCAAACTGCTGTGTGTTTGATAAAGAGGCTGGACTGGAAATATAACTTGAAAACTCATAAAAACCTGTAACTGCTCATGAAACTCCTCAGCAGATTTCTCCCAGTGACACAAATGAAGCACAGTAGGAGGCAAATATTAAACTTAAGACATAACTGGACCATTCCAGTGTGTTCAGGAAAACACGAATCTCAACCCAGACTCTCAGGTAACCCCTCTGTATATAATCACTGCGTATTTCAGAGCTCTGAAGTAGTCAAAACTGTCTTGGGGCCTTTCTCAAAAACGGTAAGCCTGCTTCAGAATATTTTTAAGAAACAATGAGAGACACGAGGTAATCAGTTCACAGTCTCCATCCTTGGAGATATTCAAAAGCCATCCAGACACTGTCCTGGGCAGCCTGCTGGTGGTGACTCAGCTTGAGCAGGGGGTTGGACCAGTTGACCTCCCGAGGTCCTTTCCAACCTCAACCTTTCTGTGATTCTGTGAATAATTTTTATACGTAACTTCAAGCTGAACTGATGCACTTTTATCAGCTCTACGAAACAGTCTCTTTTTTCAGATTCCTAGAGGCAAGCACAAAGGGAATTAAATGGTCATTGCACTGAAGCTATAGTAGCTATTTCATTAAGGCCCTAACTTCTATTTAAACTGTCAAGTAAAGCCATCTAATTCTGAATTTCAAGTCTCAACTAACTTAATCCATGCTGCTAAGTAAGTTGTGTTATTGAACGTCCTTTCCACTAACAGTTGTACCTCGTCTAGTTTACATGGGTATAGCTTCGGTTTCCAATCTGCTATTTGCCACGTCTGCTAAAGGCCTACCAATCTCTAAAATCTTTTCCCAGAAAGTAAATGTAGACCACAGTCTGAAACACAGCTGGCACAGCCCTTACTACAGTGGAATGATTTCACCATGGCTGAAATCATTAGTTGTTGTAATCATTGTCTCCAGCAATGTAGAACAGGATAGCCATTGCTATAAAGCATGAAACACAAATAAAAATGTTACATTTTCTATTGTCTCAATTCTCAGGATCATGGCTTGTGTACCAACTGGACTTTTAAACCTTATGTCATTAACTTTGAGTCTTAGACCACTCGGAAACGCTCTCTGATTTTGTGGTATCAGTAGAAAATAGAATATGATGATCTCATCTTCGGAAAATTAACAGATGGTTTTGTATGTTAAAACAAAAATCAGAAATATTTCAGTATAATATGAAGACTGAAATTTTTCCTCTTAGACTCTTAGAACTAAAAGTCAATAGTTCAGAGATGGCCTGATTTCCAGGGGAAGAAAAAATTGCTCTGGGAAGGAAGAGTAGGTTTGAGCAGAAACTGAGATATCTGATAAAGCTAGATGCCAAAGGAAAAGGTTCCTTTCTCCTCTGTTTCCTAACTGCCGTCTTTCCTCATAGCTGTACACCATACACTGTGTTAGCACTTGGCCTCCACAAGTCACCCCCTCCCATTACTCCACTCTGAACAGCACACCCATCCTAAGCAGCACAGTCTCTCGCGTGGGCTACTTGTGGATGGTACGTGGTGACTGAGAGGACACGGGACTTTGCAGGCATCATCAGAAACAGTACCTTTAATTATGACCAACCTTGAATACGGAAAACAGCTATCTCAGAAGCTTCTAGTGATTATTATAGTTGTATTATGCTCTGTCAGACCCAGATGCATGAATATTATCCACTGTCTTATTGTCAGTCATAGCTGCTTTGCTGGTCCCTCCTGCTGTTTTCTCTCTGTTGTTTTTTTTTTTCAACTGAGGGACAAGGCAACAAGATGAAGATTAAAGAAAATAAAATCTCCATGCTTATTGCAGTACATGTATTCCTGTTACAGACTATAAATAGCAACGCTGCTTCACGCAGCTGTTAGAAGTCAAGGTTCACATCACGGAGTGGAGCGTATCACACTATATCAGCCCCACAAGCCTTAATCTACAAGCCTTGTAGATCAGCTGTGAAGTTGATTTCTTCTGTGAAGCTGTCAGTCTTCATTTTTACTTTATCAGTAAGTGGTCTGTATTTTAGTTGAACAGATTAGCTTTCAGCCCTTTCACCTGGAGAATTTTTAATCAATTCTTCATATAGGTTTTTGATTCTTAGGGAAATTTTGACATTACAAATAAATTATGGTACTTGGTGCAATATCTCAGTTTATCTGAGAGCTTTCAAGGTTGAAGATAAAGAATGCAACAATATGACATATATTTGTAACAGTGAACTGGCAATTCATTAAAATGCAAAGAATAAAGTTAGAAGAGAAACATATTTGTACAAATAATAATAGCTTATTAAGTGGCACTGGCCTTACATTTTTTTGGGGAAGTCACTGTAATTGCCAACTTCTAAAATCACCAGTTTGCTATTTTCATTTATCTTGAAAGAAACTATAATTCATTTAACAAAAGATTATCAGCATTTTTGAATCAATAAATTTAAAAGCATCAGTAAAACCCTCAAAAAAGCATGTAGGACAGGGTTCCTATTTTTTACAGAAGAAAAATATGGCTGTTAGAATTGAGGAAGGTGTATTTTTTAATCTATACTATTACATATGTACAAACTAAAACCTAACACCAGAATTTGTTTCATATCAGACAGCTTTCTGGTCCTTTTTCAGATCCTCTCTCAGCTATTCATTCTGATTTCAGGATTGAAATTCTGCCTTCTTTAAGGTCAATACTGACACTTCCCTTAATACCGCTAGGGTCAGAAATTCCACCTGAGTTGTATGAACACAGGCAAAATAAAGACTGTCCAAGGAGCAGCAATTGCAGATTTTATTGAGTTAAACCTGCTAAAGACATTGAGTAATAATGTCTCACATGACAGTGACATCACATGACATTAATAATCAATGACTAAAGCAAATTCAAAGCAGAAGCTCATGATGAGTCTTTAATATAATGGACAAAATACCAAATATTAACAAATATTCTGGACTTGTGAAGGAAGGAAAAAGATTTATGTTTCTTTTTGTCAGGCTGCCAGCTCTCAAATAATTCAAAGTGAATGGTTTCAAGAATTCTTATATTTCTTTCCAAGCCTTTTTAAGAGCCAGCTATCAGTAAGGAGTGTGAAATATTAATTTCTTCATTTTAAATCTATTTCCATTTGCAGTAGGGTTTTTCCAGGTGGTCAGTGTATATTTAAAATCATGCTTCTTTTTACATGAGAGGAAACACTCTGAGAATGAAAAAATACGTTTACAAGGAAAAGGGGTGAGCGGGAGAGATGTCCTCCACCTACCCTAGCACTTCTGGAAACGTTAGCTGAGGTCTCCTTTCCCCGCTCTGGTGGAACTCAGCTGATTCTCCAAGTGATGCTTTTCCATTCAGGTGGAGTCCAATGATGCTTCCCAACACTACTGAGTTAATTCCATCATTTCTTATACTTCTCATCTTGCACACTGTGGTTCAGGTTAATTTGCATAAACCATTTCCATTTTCAGGACACATTTATAAAGTCATTTACATAGCTGACAACTGCATTTCAGTGAAAGATTCATAGCGTGGCTTCTGGTCTCCTGCTAATTGAGGTTAGAAAGGCATTACTGATGTAAAAAATAATAATGATATCCTGCAACTAAGTACAAAACTACTAATAATTCAGCTCTGGAAAGAAAACAGTCTTTTCATATTCTCCTCTTAAATGTCATTTAAAATCCTCATTAGTATTCCATGAAATAAAATCTTAACTGTCAGCGAGTTATGGTCTCCCAGTAAGAGTTTCAGTTGTTTTGCTGGTCATTCACAGTATACACAAACAATTTTATTTGACTTTAAGTTTATATTCTCCAGAGTTTTAGGAAAAACAAGCTCTTAAAAGATTGAAGATGAACAGTTGGACTATTTTTAAAATCTTGGCTAGAATTTATTGCTATGAAAGTTCACATGGGATATTCCTGAAAACCAGTTTTGTACAATACAGTTCACTGAAGAACCTCAAAATTAAGCTGTAACAACTCATCTAATTAACCTCTTAGCTAATAGGTGGCAAGAGTGAACCACAAAGGACCATATTCTCACTTTCAGGTGCCTATGATATTCACATCCCTTATGCCAAGTGTGAGCATCCAGCAAGGACGCTTTTTGAGAATTCTGCCCGGTAGGGATGGTTGAGTATCTCAGCTCCCTTAGCACATCTCCTACACAACATAACCTCGTTTTTGTAATTGTACTGACCATACACCAGGCTTTAAGTTATTTCCGCCTCCCCATGTATTTTCTTCCAGCCTAAGGAGGTCTCTCTCCCTTTTTTTCCCCTCCCTTCCCCAGTAGAGGAGTCTTGCCCAGCTACTGGGAGGATATCTGTCTGCCAGTCAGACTGCCTTCAGTCCCCTGAATCCATTTGAACACATCCACTAGCTAATTGCTATTGAATTTGAGAAGGGTTATGGCCTTAAAAATGTTAAATTCCCACAAGTATCCTGAAAATACCTGACTACTAAAAAAACCCTAATAACACGCCGGAGGAGGGAAAGCTGTTATGCAAGTTCTTAAGCTTTTTAGGCAACAGAGAAAAACCAAAGGAGAAAGATTTCATTACCTTCATTGCTCACGGTAAAGCTTGGAGCTGACTACACCCCAGGCAGCTCTCAAGGTCCCTCCCTTGCCCCTTCCTTCCCCCTCTGCTCCTGGTTTCCCTCGGGACCAGCACCAAGGCTGCCGGCCGCTTCGGCCAACAGCGGGGGCAGTGGGTGCGCTCATCCCGGGCACCCGAGGAGCACCAGCCGTGAATTGCCCAGGCTGCTGCTGGCGAAGTTCAGCCTGAGAGGGCAGCGAGACGTGCATCTCTTCTGCCTTCCATTCCATTCTCCACCCGCAGAAACCCCCGCACCTGCCGGCATGTCGCAATGCAGGGATCCTTCTGAACGTCACCGGCTGCTGCGTTCCCTGCTGGAAGCCCAGCCACTCCGGGCCACAAGGGAGAGATGAATCTCCCCTTTCTGACTATCACTGTGTTCGGGGGACGCAGGGAAGGTCAGGTGAAAGCTTTGACGAAATCAATTGGTAGAATACAGCACATCTGCCTATTTTTAACCCAAACCATCTTTGTCTAAATTTTAAAAAGTTCTTACTATGAATCTGTTAAAGGCTGATAGGTATCGAATATTTCTTGATAACTCTTAAAATGGACTTTTGCTCCATAAATTATGTGATTCCTAGAATAGATTCTCATTACCAGCAGTGTAAGCGTATACACAGAACTTGTATTTAGTCCATAACAAAACATGACCTTGAACAGCCTCACATGAAAGCTCTTATATATAGCTGTTTGGTGATATGGGTGAACATGATTTTGCAAACTTGTCTGCACATTCTGTATTTTTTTTCAGAAAACTGGAAAATCCAGTGCAGTACCATCAAAACATATAGCTTCTTTTACCAAGATGTACAATATTTCTAACAAAAAGTTTTTCCACTTTATTCTAAACACGTACATATATTAATATATTTTATATATTATATTAATATATTTGTATTAAGTTTGTGCTCCTATTTATTTTTCCTTCAAATGGCTTCTTCGTTGCTAAAACGTGGCAGAAAATGTAATACTCACAATAACGTAATAGATACTACAGGAGTCATAAGGGTTATAAGGTATCTGGGAGAGGTGTCATGCCTTTGTCTGTAACTTACAAGATGGACCATATCATCTGACTCTATTGTAATGCAAAAAATGATCATTCCTCTCCCACTGACTCTGAGGGAGGAATCACGTCTTCCTATATAAGCTACATGATGGATTGGGTCATTTGATTCTACTGTAATTAAATAGTGGACTTTCTTCTTCCACTGACTTTGAATAATACTTTTCTTTCCTAAGCCACATTTCAAGGTGTTAGAGCATATCAGCAAAAATGATTAAATAAGCCTCTTAACATCCTTGGCAAGAAATTAACGTTTTAGTGACAGGGAAACAGAGGAACAGAGATGTTAAAGATTTGGCTCCATCCCAGAATTTATTTTGCAAGTTCGGAATCCAATTATCCTCACTCTCCATCCTGTGTATCACTGTCTAGCCACAATTTCTGAGCCGGCATCGGCACTGTGTGCTGTGGGAAATACGAGGAAATACTGCCCTTTCTCCAGGCAGTAGCATGTGAGCCTACATCGAATCTCACCTCTCATGTGCCACCACGTCAGAAGGCACAAATCTAGAATTAGAGCTAGACCTGCTCTCCTGGCAGGTCACCAAGATTTTGCTCTGGGACTTGGCCCAGGATTTTTTGTGTTTCCTATGATTCATAAAGACCATGAGTCAGATCTGAGAGTGGTAGATCCAGTGTCACGTGCACAAGCATGTTGAGCTTGCACACACACGGCACACGCTGGGCATGTTAGACTTACATCAGATCAACTGTACACCAGCAGCGGCTCCGGTGCCTCTCCAGTCTGAGGTCTGGCACAGGACGAGCTGATCTGTATGTGCCAAGCAAATGCCAGGCACGAGAGGCAGGTGCCTCAGACCTACCCTGTTTGCTGACTGGTTTTGCTGTCCTTTCCAGTCATCTTTCTATTACTGATTTCTTAAGAACTGTAATCTCTGGAAAAAACCTGAAGCAAGATGCAGTCAGTCACACTGTAGTTGGTCATGATTTGCCCAGATACAGAAAATTGCATTTCCTAAAACAGAATCACGCGGCCAGAATCTCCCCTACCTTTACTGTGGTCAATGCTGATCCACGAAGGAGGAATGTGGTCTAAAGTTTATACTGCTGACTCTA
>NW_009220670.1:0-7823 GCF_000690835.1 Fulmarus glacialis | reverse complement strand
ACCTTTTCAGAAGGAAGCCATCAGAGGAACTCTTGAAACCAGATCCATGACCATGTATCCTGTCAGAAAAGAGGGATGCTGACGGGGGCGCTAGGAGAATACTTCATTTAGTAATTACTAAAGCATAGCCTTTAAATATATACGGAATACCTAACTTAAAAGACAGTCTTATTGAATAACAGTTTTTATTTTTAATAAATGAGGTTATCCTAGTGATCTCATTTAAAGAAAAAATTATCTTTATAAGTCAAGATTCATGAAATTCAGATATGCTAACATTTTCTTTTACATCAGTGGGGTATATGGACACTCAGCATTGCTGTAGTAAGCTAACATTTGCATTTTAACTTTATGAGTTTGCAACTGAAGTATAATTAATTAGACTGATCACGTAGCATATGGATTCAACTCAGGAGCATCCCTCTGAGTAGAGTTTGCTTGTATATAGTGTCCTCTCCGTCCTTCCTGAACCCTTATGGGGAAAGTTACTCTCTAGAAACCATCAACCTGTCCCTTTCCCCTCACTCAGGATCTCAGGAAAGAGATTTGGATAAGGGGGTTCAGTTTGAATAATTGGATTTCCTGGGTAAAAGGATTCAAAAATGCCAACCCATCTTTACTCGGCTATGTAGAACTAAAGATGGCAATTATTCAAGCAGATGGTGGTCATTTGAGCAGCGGGGATATAAAACAGTGTTTTCTAGGGTGAAAGCTGAATAAGGCATCCTTAGCAAAGCATAAAAGGGAAGGAAAATGTGTTGGATAAGATAGCTGCTTAATTTGTCACAACAGCGGGGTATAGAGTTCCAGCAGGCCAGGGCCAGCACTCAGAGATAAAAGATGCAAGAGCAGACTGGCAGACTTTGAGCTGTAAGCCAGGATCCAATCCACAACAAAGCACTAGCTGGTGGATGTTGAACCAAGGAGCAACCCACCACTGGACATGGGCTGGTGGACCTCAAGACATCCACAACAGGATGCAGGTTTGGTGGACTTGAACTGGGGTTAAACGGGGTAGAAACCTTTTTATATGTTTTCCAGACCTTTTGCCTAATATGATACTTAATGGGACAGAGGATTCTGGTTATTGTCCAGATAACCCCAATTATGGGTTTACGAGCATGGCTTGTATCCATGCAGTAGAAGTTTGTATGTGGTGGCATAAATGCGTAGACTGTCCTTTTTGACCGTACAAGTGACGATGACTTTTCATGTTATTTTCAAGCAGAGATTACTTCTGTTGGTGAATGGGCTGTGGGAGATGAAATCTTTCTTCATGGTATACCATAAAACATAATCTAAGTTTGCTTTTTTCTATATTTACAGAAAACCATGAAAAGAACCTACGACTTTTAATTCTGAAATATAATGATCCTTTCTATATCACACTATAATTAGTGATCCTTTCCCCACTATAATTACTTGAGTCTTCGATCCCATGCCATCAAAATTTTTGAAATTTTGTTACTGAGTTCATTAAAAACTAGATAAGGTGCTTAGATTTTCAGTAAGTTAAAAGAGCTTTTTCTTAGAAGTGCATTGATGCATCTTTATGGAGAACAATGTTACACTTTCTTCCCAGTTGCTACACTGCATCTGGCAAATAATACGAATACAGAAATTAAATATATATTCTTGTGGCATAATGTAGTGCTATGCAGAAACACACAAGTAACCTCTGAATGAGCCACCACAGTACGGGAAGCTACGTCGTCCCATTAGCACCATGCTCCATCCAGTACAGGTAATTAGCCCTGCTGCTGCAGTCCATGCAACAGCCTAAGAAAATGATCTTTATAAAGGTGCTTTGAATGGGTAATTATTTGTAATGGTCTTTCTGGAAAACAAGGGACTTGCAAGAGCTTTTGCAGATTTATGTTCAGGCATTAGCTTCTCTAATTAGTCATCAAACAAATTGTTTTGTGCATGATTTGTTGACCTAAGAGAAAACTAAAGAGAATTAAAGAAGTACATGATGTTTTTATTTTTTTTTTTTTTAAGTAACTCTCCAGTGGCCAAGCACAAAGCTAGCACAAAGCTAGCCCCAGCATCCAGCAATCTTGATTCACAGTCTCAGTTTTGCCTTTCTGGACAAGGAAACAAGGATGATGTCTGCCCCATTGGTCTTGAGAAATGTGCTATAGGAAAATGCTGCCTAGATACAGGTCTGCAAAATAGCTCTCCCCTCACTGAAATTCATTGTGCTTAAAGTCTCTGTTTTTATTGTATTCTCTATTTTGACTGGTGAAAGCCTTTCTCGCATGTCTGAAAGCTCAAAATAAACAGAACACAAATCATCAAATTACTGTTTAATTGCATCTTACGAAGCATTAGAACTGTATGCTCCATTCATCCCATACATTTGTTCTACTGAAATAAAAAATTACTTTGACTTCCACTTTTTATTTTAAATGTATTAGTCCTCCTCTTTAGACATTACAGTTATTAATGCTCAGGCTGCTGCAATGGCTCTGAATTCTTATCACTCATTCAGCTGATATTACTACCCAGTCAAAGCTGACATCAGAAATGGTACCTTAATATTAGAGAAAGAAATCATGACTGGAATTATTCATAGATTACACAGCATACACTACTTGGAACACAAAGAATCAGCAGAGCTGTTTTTTTAATAAAAATTTATAGCCTGATCCAAAGTCAATACAAAAATGCTCCATGACTTCAGTAAATTTTGATTCTAGCCCTACGTAATGAAATTTAGGAGGGAGACCAGCAGTTATGTCCATAGCCTTCCTTCCCTATTTTGATGTAATTTAACAGCACTGACAAGAAAGCTATAAAAATACAGCAGAGATTTCTGGGTGTGTTCCCTGCAGAATCAAACAAGAGATGGAGCAGCTTATGCTACTAAAAAGTAACTAAAGGAAAGAATAAGCAGAATCACAGTATTTAGCAACAACAATTAAATAAATAATAGTTATATTTAAATTATATTATCCATGAGCTAATATAAAGCTCAATACTTCCCAAACATTGCTTATATCAAAGTGAGGAGAAAGATGCCTTCACTGTTAATAAATTTTAAAAAGTGTTGTAAAGGTGAAAAAGACTGTACTTTCTTACTAGATACTTTCTGCTGATGCAACCATACATACTGTTTCTCCTTCCCTCAGCTGGTCCTTCGCTGCTGACGCGTGTCTGACCATCCAAGCTTCCCAAGGCCTCCCTCAGGATAACATTTACTATGATTGGAAAAACTGAGATGATACTGAAGTCACGAACAGGAAAATAACATGGAATGCATTACAGCCACAACTTTATACAAATACACACTGTAAATTTTGTTCTAAGCATTATTATGAGTTTACATGATTTTTCAACCTCTAATCACATACACATGAAAGCTATGAGATAGGAAGTCTTTATAGGGACAAAGTGTTAATGATCCTTTGAACCTGTGTATGGAAAGGCCTGGGATGACTAGGGGCATGGATGAGTACAACTGTGTATGTTCAAGGAAGCTCCCCAGGAAGGCGCTTCCTCCGTCAAGGAAGCCGATTCCCAGCAACATGGTTTTATCAAAGATAACAGGAGTTCCCAGAATCTTGTCCAAGTATCTTCTTGGTTATCTTCTAAAAACAATAAAAGGCTATTTTAGCAGATACTTGGTAAAGGTTTTATTAAAAGAACATCATAAAAAAAATGAACATTGTTTGAATACACAATGAGACGAGATGACTCCAAACCTTATCCCAGAAAGAAGTTGCCATCTATGATGGAAGCGCATTGAGACCAGAAACAGCCATGGTTCTCTTTGACAGTATTTAATAAAGTTTTGAATCATTTTGATGGGTGAAACCAATAGGTTTGTTGGTACTCGCAGTGATTTACGTATGTTTTCATCATTAAAGAACTTGAATAACGACGGCACACATTATTCCACTTGTGACTTGCATGATTAATTCTTTGCTTGACAGTCTAGGTGGCAACGAGCAGCAGCTGCGATCAGCCCCCTTCAGCCATTTAAAGTCTTACGGAAGGTGTGGTTTCACATGGCATCTTCTGGTTTTCATGACGGCGCTATTTGGAGACTACAACCAGGAAGAACAAGGCTGATGACATCCTAAGTCCAGTGTCAGTTTTGTCAGCTTTTCAAAGTATGGGAGGAAACACCTGAGTGACCTGACTGAGTTTGTTGGAATAGAAGCATTTTGAGGGCTCTCATGTGCTAAATAGCCTTAGAATAAACCAGGATGTTAAGTGAAAAAATACTGATGAAAGATGCTGACATTACCCCTTTTTGAAGCTACCGAATCCTAATTAAAAATATTCTGTGATCTAGCTCTGCTTCTATGTGGTTAATTTATTAGTTTTATTTAGAAATGTCTCGTCAGCTGTCACTTAATTGCACAATGGATCAAGATTTAACTAGCAAATATTTTTTTTTTTAATAATTGAAGCTTACTGCTTAACAAAACAGTGACTGAAATACTAACATAGTATTGTGCAATATCAGCTTTTCAACTGTCTAATGATGCCTGTGACTTGTTAGGCTGTTTTCAGAGCCTATAATTGTTGAAAGTAGCAAGTTAATCATGACGACTGTGAAAACCTGTTTATCAAACATGTAACAACACTGACATTCTGGTGACTTATTTAATAATTCAATGATAATTATGTCATTATTATTATCATGCTAATAAGATTCCTGGGCTTTCAGTTATGTATTGGAAGTGTGATTATACAGGATCTTTTCAGACAGCTTCCCTGTTGTTTTTTTTTCCTTTTTATTGCTTTTGCGATGGAGTCATGGAGTAATCTACTAATAAAATATATGGCTGTTTGCTATGTAAATGTATTCATCTAGTTTAATTGCAGACAGTAAAGAGAACCAAAAAAATGGTAGCAGTGGTACGACAGTTGGTAGGACATGTGGAACACCCCTTTTATAAAAGAGATCTTTTTTTTTTTTTTAAAGAAGGAGTAATTGTTCATTAATATTTTAGAGAGAGGAGACTGACATACACATTGCCTAAGCAGGGTGCCTGACGATGACACACCTGTGTAGGCTACTATAACAGATTATAAAAACACGGTCAAGACAGATAAACCTGCAGACTGCATCCATCTTTTTTTTTTTTTTTTTTTTAATGTGCTTTTTCTTCCTATATGTTGTCACTGATAAACAAAACGCTGATGTGTCAGTCATCTTAAAACCACGTGCTGACTACTTGGTCAGGCTTCCCGGCAGGAGGAACTGCAGGTGCTGAGGAACAGCTGCAGCCACCCCTGCTAACCACCCACCGCTGCTTTACACAGCCGGGGAGCCCAGGGCATGGCCTCCGTGGGGGAGAGCTGCCGGGGCACGGGCCGGAAAGCCAACAGGAGCACAATTCATCACGTCAACAGAAAAATTGTATTTAATTCACAGACTCATTCTGTGAAATGATTAATATGAATAAAACCGATCAATGGAAATATAAATATTAACGATACCCAGTCGACCTCTATGTCCAGCGTCTGTTGTGAGATGGAATCGCGATTTCATCACTGTAATCTCAGGAGAACTATAACATTAACTTTTCTACGAGGCACTTTCAGTGTATGAAAAAAACATAAATTCAATATGATAAGAATGGATTTGAAACATTAATCATACCAGTATCATTTCCACGCTTTGCTGTAAGAAACTGTGAAGAATTAAATGTGCTATTTATAAATTGCATATAGACTCAGTATGTTATTTCAAAACACCATAAGCAGGTTATGATGTTATATAAACACTATGACTTTTGAACACCTTACATGTGGCTAATGGGATTTTATTTTACAGAAAATTTAAGTAAAAATGAAAAATGAGCCCCTTAACAATGAATTATAACTACAGTCTTGGAGGGCAGATTTACTTTTTTAACCTAGTTATGTATAAATCCATATTTATTGAAAAATGGAAGAAGAGTCATGGGGGAAAAAAAAGGATGACATAGAATATATGTATATAGAATATTGTAAAGAAAAATCTTTTCATATAGCAATGTCACCAAATGTAATCATTTTCTTGGACGGTGTATGAAGAAAAAAAATCAATAAAATTATACATAACAATGAGAGACTCAGCCCAGCTGTTACTAAAAGACATTTTCCTACTGCCTCCTGGAGCCTCAATTTTACTCTCTGGTTATTTAGTTACTGCATAGACTGTCACCGTAACCCTCCTTCAAAAATTGTGTTTGATGAGGATATTGCTCCTGACAGAGCCCTAGTTCAAATCTGAAGCACTCATGAAGAAAGTTTTCTCAGAATCTGTCCATTTTCTGTAAATTTTACAACATCTAAATTTTGCTGGTTTAAGTATGTAATCCTTTGAGAGACCTCTTTGTCCTGGCAAGGTAAGAAATGGGCCCATTTGTGAACTTCAGATGGTTTTAGCATGAACGGCATCTTTAATCTGGTGATAGTAATTTTCCTTTCTTTGAAACAACTGATGTATTTTCCTGAACTGATGTAAATCAAGTCTCAAGTCATCAGTGACGTCAGCTTCCAAACTCTTGTAAGAATTGCTGAGTTCCAGACAAAATCCCATGGAGATTAGCATCACACTGTGCAGTATGGGTGACAGTTCTGCAGTTCACTTCTTCTCCGTGGCCTTCTCTTCTGTTTTGTATGTGCAACTAACGCCTTAGTTGAAATTTTGGATAAACTGCTTAAATTATCAAATATTAAATAAACTAAGGGGCCAGTTTCTACATTATGCTCATTTTACTTCTTATAATGCTGTTTGAGATGTAGGCATCCAGATGAGAAGTAAATAAATGAACAGCAGCTTCTCAGTGTATGTCCTAAAGTTGGGCTGATACAAGACTAATGTCTCAATTGAACTTTGACAAGTGGAGAGAAAAGAAATGCTTCAATTATTTTTGTTTTTATGCACTGCAAAAAGATACATTACAGCAATTACACAGGATGTCAGCAGGAGGGCACAGGCCTTCTTATTGACAAGAGTTATTTTATGCTTCCTTCTACAACTTTACCTGCCTAAATGAAGACTCCTGTTATACCGCAAGCTCACTGAAGTAGGAGCTTTGGTCTGCATTCACATAGCTTGTAAGATAGAAGTGGGTCTTGGTGCAGTACTGGGTGTCTTAGTTCCTACCAGAACACAAAAGCAATTAATGATATGGCAGCATGTTGTAATTGGAAAAGACAATGCAGCTTCTTTAGCCCGGTGGATGCCACACCTGAAATAGCAAACTCTGAATGGACTCCATGATGTTGTTTGCGTCATGCTGGAGTACCATCCTGGGAAATAAATTCAATCCACTGGTATACAGAGTGAGTCACATCTTTAATAAAAGCAGGTAAAACCCATTTCTGATAAAGCATTGCAAGGGGTTAAAGAATGAAGGAGAAATTATCTTTGCAAATGAAATTTAAATCATTCTCGGAACTGAAGATTCAATAATAATGCAATCTGCAGGGTTCCAGTTCATGTTGCTGTATGCTGCAGTAGCATGCCTGCTACTTCCAAATTAGCGGGGGGAAAAAAAGGTGGTAGAGCTCCACTCAGCACTGAATTTTAATGTTTTGATTGCCTGGTACAAGACAACCACTGAGAATCTTCCCTTTCCAAACAATAAAATCATAATGTACTGATTGGCCTCCTGAAACGAAGGTCGAGATTTTTTTTTCCCTTTCAGGATCAATTCTTAAAAGTTTAATGCAAAGTGAAATAGGACATGTATTGAGTAAATTCACGACTGGTTAGATTTAATAGAATTTGCTCGCCTCCTGAGGCCGCGGGGAGGCGGCCGCGCAGGGCGCAAGCTGCTCCGCCAGCGCCCGCTCCAGCTGGTGGCCAGGCC
>NW_009220669.1:717-967 GCF_000690835.1 Fulmarus glacialis | reverse complement strand
CATCAGTCTCGGCCTGGAGAAACCCACCAGCTGACGCAAAACTGTCTGTGCCGCCAAACCCGGTTGCAATCTGCCCATCCCCAAAATGGGATGTGGTGCTCCAGCTCTGCTCCGGGGTTTTCCCAGGGGGATGTGTGCCCGGAGCTGGTCCCGGAGCCTCTGTCCCAGGCAGGAGCCAGAGAGGCTCATGATGGTGAACCTCTCCCCACTGGGGCTGCCCCGACAGGTGGAGCTGGAGCTCCTCTTCCTC
>NW_009220669.1:359-620 GCF_000690835.1 Fulmarus glacialis | reverse complement strand
GCAGCCTCAGACCGAAAGAGCTGGGTTCTTCCCCCTTTTTTTTCTTTTTTCCTTTTTTCCTTATTAAAAAAAAAAAATATCAAAAAATCCCCAAAACTCTCGGGGGCACCTCAAAAAACCAAACAAGGCCCTGCAGCAGCGGCCCCGCTCTGTGCCGGGGGCATGTTCCCCGGAGCTCGGCGCCTTCCAACTTCTTTTGAGTCTGCCCTGGGTTTGGCTCCCCATGCAGCAGCTCCGCCGGCCACATTTCTTGTGAAGTGT
>NW_009220669.1:0-224 GCF_000690835.1 Fulmarus glacialis | reverse complement strand
TGGTTTTTTTAATTTTTTTTTATTTTTGGGGGTTTTTTTTTAGCTGCTGGCTCTATCTCTCCAAAGCTTTAGCGAAAATTGGGGTTATTTCACTTTTGTCTTCCTTTGGAAAGGCTTTTCTTTGGTCTGAGCATGCCATCTTTGCACCTCACCAATCTTGTGGTTAGTGTCCCTGCCCTCCTTCCTCTAGTGACACACTTGTCCCCCTCCTCTCTGCCCCTTCC
>NW_009220668.1:6795-15020 GCF_000690835.1 Fulmarus glacialis | reverse complement strand
GAAGAGGGGTGTTGGGGAGGATGGGAGTACTGATCTGGGCCAGAGATTGGAGGGGTTGAGGTGCCTGGGGAGAGGGTGCAGGGGAGACTGGGAGTGGGAACTGGTGATACTGGTGGTAGATTGGAGAGAAGGATGCTTGTGGGTGTTAGGATTGGGAGGAGGATGCTGGAGACTACCGATGCTGGGGTGCACGTAGCAGGAGCTGGTGGTGCTGGGCCTGGGGTTGGTGCGGAGACTTGGCAGGACGGGAGGTGTGGGGACTGGGGAGGCAGATGTTGAGGGTATTGGAGGTTGTGGGGGTGTTGGGGGTGCTGAGATTGGGGTGTTTGTAGCAGAAGTAGGGGGTACTGGAGAGGAGCAGGGAGTACCCTTCTGGTTGCTGTGGGAGACTGGGAATAGTGGATGTACTGAGGCTGGGGAGTCTGGGTGTACTGGGAATACTGAGACTGAAGGTATTGGGGAAGGCCTGTGGGCTGGGTCTGGCAGGTAGGCTTACCCCCAGCTCCATCCTTGTTCCCTCCTCAGATTGCGAAGGAGGTGGCGAAACTGCTGGAGATGAAGGCGCAGCTGGGGGGAGATGAGGGGAAACACAAGTTTGTGCTCAAGACCCCAAAGGTAACTTCCCCCGCGTACTCACATGCCTCTCTGCGTGCACGACCTACTCCCATGCACGCACGCAGCACCCCCCACACACCTGTGTGTGCAAAATCTCAGCACAGACTTGCCTGTCTTTGTTCTCATTTCTGTTTCCCTTTTCACTTTTCGCAGCAGGGGAGAGAGGGGTGAAAACGCCCCTGACAGCGTCCGACCCAGATACCCTACTAACTTAAAGACTTTCTGGTGCTTCTGTGACAAGCCAACCACTAGCTGGTGCGGTCAGGAAATTAAATTCCCTTTTGGTCAGGCTTTATCGTAGCTGCCCAGTGTGAGAGGTCTCGTATCTGCTTGGCTTGCACTATTTGAAGTAAGGTCATGACTTGCATTGCCTCGATGAGTTTAGGGTTAGGACTCTTCAGCTCTTGTAGCACTGACCCCACTGGTACCTGCAGACATTGGCTCTCGTGGATCAAGGATCCTGTTCCATGTTGACTTGGACAGAGTGGATGAAGCTGCTGGTAGGTTGGGTGAGGATGGAGTGCTGTGAAGTGCAGCTCTGCTGGTGCAAGGCTCATTGTGGGGGAACTGCAAAGCATAAGCTAGCCAAAGAAACCCAGAGGCCCGGCAGTGTTTGCCAGGAATGTTCAGCACATATTGAAATGTGGGGAGCAAGAAAGGTCTTATGGCTTTTGATCTTGCCTTAGTCTGTGGGGGTGGGTAATCCCGTTTACTGAGGAGGTCTGGCCAGCTGCTGACATTTCTGTGTCCTCTTGCAGAAGGACCCTTCCTTCAGGGGTAGCTTTTCCGTCTCCAGGTCCCTGAGAATAGTGTCCATAATGCAATTTATGCTGAAAGTTTTTTGTAACCTAAATGTTTCATCACTAGCAGCTGACCAGAGACCAACTGCGCTTCCATGCTGTGGTGTGGAGACAGTTATGAATGTTGCTCACAAATAAAATGGGTTATGTTAATGCCACTGACTTAGGAAATGTCTCAAAACTGTCTCCCTTGTCCATTTCCTTTATTGTATGTTTTGGTAATGTAATTGTGGTGTGAGACCTGGAAAGTGGAAGGGTATTTCACTGCTTAAAGACGTGCAGAGATGATTTTGCAGCTCTGTGAGTGCCAGGGAAACACAGCTTGGGTTTCCAGCCTGTCTCAGCCACGTCAGTGTACTGCTGAAAGCTGCTCTCTGCTGTGCGACCTGCAGGTGGGGTGTTACAAAGTGCCTGCTCCCTCTGCTTCCTCCTGCCTAACTGCCAGTCCCTAGAAAATGAAAGTGGGAGGTCTAGTTAATTAACAGTGATTTATGTGTTGCTAAGAGACCCTAAAGATGGTAATCGAAATAATTCGGTGACTCTTAACAGCGAAGAAATTAAAAGGAAGCGCATCCCAGTGAACAGTAGATGGGCACTTCACAGGTATTGCACTTTGAAAAGATGATTTCTCTCTATGTGCGTTTGGAAACTGTAGAGCTGCTGGTTGTTCCACAGCTTCAAAGCGTGCCTGTCCCCTGATTCTACCTCTACGGTGGCTCCGTTGTGCAGGGGATTGGCTAATATGTCTGAATCGGAGCTGTGGACAGGTCCTAGCTGTGCTGTCATGCTCAAAAGCACTGAGCTCTCTGACTGTTGGATCTGTTAGCTCCTTTGTTTCCTGAAACATCATGAAACTCCTTGACTTAGATTTAGCTCTACAGACCGTGGCAGATCATGTCTGAGCTATGTCCTGATGTTTTCCAGTGTTTTTTGGTGCTGCTTTTTAGCACCTCTCCCAATATTTGGTGTCTGGACCTGATCTCTCTGGTTTTGTTAGCAGTATGATAGCTTCTTCACATTGCCTTTCACGTCTGTCGCTACTGCATGCCTTTAACCCAACATGTCCTTTGCTTTTCTTTTCCTTATCCCACCCCAGGGCACCCGGGACTACAGCCCCAAGCAAATGGCCATTCGTGAGAGAGTCTTCAATGTGATCATCACCTGCTTCAAGCGCCATGGAGCAGAAGTCATTGATACGCCGGTGTTCGAGCTGAAGGTGAGTGAGGACACAGCAAGTTGGCTGAGCTGATGGGGATCCTGCAGTTGAAACCTTGAGATTTGTTGAGGGCTGAGTTTTCTTCTTCCGTCTCTAAGTGTCCTCCCTTTCGCTCCTTGTTTTCTGTGTGGTCTAGGGCTGATCCCCTGTCACTGAAGATGCTGTTTGTTCGTGTGTCCTTTTGTTGTAGGAGACGCTGACAGGGAAATACGGTGAAGACTCGAAGCTCATCTACGATCTGAAAGATCAAGGAGGAGAGCTGCTGTCCCTGCGCTACGACCTGACAGTATCCTGCCACAGCCAGGGCTGAGGGGTCTTGGCACCTTTGCTGCCCTCCTTTTGGGGCAGTGCTGTCCAGAGGGCAAGGGAGGAGGAGGAGGAAGGACAGTCTTTTGGCTCTGACCCCGTACCGACAGGGAGGCTGTGAGCAGGCAGAGTGGTTCAGTGGGTGCAGAACCCTTGCTCAGTTATTTACTGTACGTTGCTTCTGTTCGGTGAAGTAACGCTTGTATGTGGAGGTAAGGAAGATCAGCATTGAGTGGGGTTTTTCCTACAGCAGGGTACCCAGACAGGCTGCTGCGGTGCACAGCCTGCACGAGACTGAGATCCAACCTAAGGCGGTGCTGGAAGATGACTGTAGGAACACTTAATAGCAGCACGTGTGGGCCATGTCTTGGACAGTTGTGGAGACCTTGGTGAGCTGTGGCAAGTCCAGCCGTCTCTTAGCAGCTGCTGTGCCCCACGGGTGTGCACCATACTGTGCTGGGTGTTGGGGAGATAGTGAGGACCCAGCACCGCCTGTGACTGATAACTGGGTGGGGTGATCCCTTCCCGTTCCCATCCTTAACCCAACCGTCTCAGGTGCCCTTCGCTCGCTATTTGGCGATGAACAAGATCACCAACATTAAGCGCTACCACATCGCTAAGGTGTACAGGCGGGACAACCCGGCCATGACCAGGGGCCGCTACAGGGAGTTCTACCAGTGTGTGAGTTTGGCCGTTGACAGGGACTCTGCTGAGCGAGCCTGTAGGCTGGGCAGTGCTTGTGGGGACGTAGCACCATAAAAACGTAGGACCAATGGCTGTGTTACCCTGCAGTGACCTTCCCTGTGGCTGTGGAAAGCTCAGAGGATCCACTAATCTTCTCCTTAGCCTGCCCTTATGGGTGTGAAAAACAGCTTGAGAGTGGGAGAGTGAGGATGATGGCTGCGACACGGGGTGCTGGTGTATCAGGGAACTTTGTAATACAGCCCCCAGGTGCCCCAGGTATCTGGCCTGCTTCGCACTGTAGAGGAGGGCAGCTCCTTGCTCCACCCCACAGTGCTTGCCAGGCTGGTGGAGGGGAAGAATTTCTTCCTGATCGCGAATCTGGCAACAGTTGAACTGGGTGTGTTAGCAGGACACATGAACCAGGCAAGCGAGTGACTCAGCCGTAGCATATGCTACTTCTGTCCCGTGCTTAGTCAATCTTTATTTCAGAGGAAGGGAAAAACCCAGAGGCCAAATTACAGAACAGGTAAGAAAGCAATTTCCTTTATGGCTTTCTCAGGCAAGTGTGGTAGCCCCGAGGAATGGCTTTGTTCTGCTCTACTAACACAGTCCCCAGGGCCTCGTATTGCAAACAAATTCCTGTTTGAGAATATTCCTGTTTCATCATACAACCCCTGTGGATACCTTCCAGCTCCAGCTTGGTGAATTCCCATTTCCAGACAATTTGAGGTCTTTGCCTGCTGTCTCATCTGAAAGACTGTTCCAAGATCTTACTCCTAGTATAGCTAGAAATAGTCTTCTAATATACAGGCTAAACTTATTTGTGTCTGATTGTTTACTTCTCCTTGTGCCAGTGCAGCTCTTTAAACGGTAGCAGTCATCCCTTGGTATGGATTCTTCCCCTTTCCCGGATAAACATTTGGGAAATGTTCACAGAAATCTTCCCTGCCTTAGGCCACGTAAATCAAGCTCTGTTACCTTCTCTCCCTGGAGATGCTTTGCTGCTTTGCTCAGCCTAGTGGCTTTTTCTGCATCTTTTCTTAAATATAATTCACCAGCCCTTAGTTGGTTTTTTTCAGTGAGATTTCACCTGTGCCACGTACAGTGGTAGCGGCACTTTCCTGACAGTACCAGACTTTGTCCAAGTTCCACAGGGATTGCATCAGCCTTTCTTGCACTCAGCTGATTGGGGATTAATTGATGTAATCTCATCTCTTTCCTCCTTCATTGCCCCAATTTATTTTGGAAGCTTGGTGTTGAAATTTACCCACTTAAATTTTACCCACTTAATTAAAATTATTCTTGTACTCAAAATCTCATTGAAGACTTTGCATTTGGGGATTCATAAATGGGAGTCAAATAAGAGGTCTCTTGTTGCTTCTGTGTTTTATTTCTCTCTGAACACTGATGTTGTCTTTGCTATTTTCCAGTCACGGGGTACCAGCCTATTAAAACATCCTGCTGTTGGGCTTTAGTTCTACGTGCTAGTTCATCTGGTAATCTCTGGTGGAGACCACTCGGGCTTTCTGATTTCTTTTTGTGTCTTGGCAGTTGAAACTTTGGTTTTGCCTCAGTTGAGATTGCTTCTCTTGTCTTCTTCCCTGATCATTAACTTGATTGGCATGTGTATTAAAAAAAGAATATCTTAAGAATCAAGGCGAAACATTTGGCATTTAGGTCATACCAACTAGTAAGTAGTTTTCTCCTCCCCTTCCTGGTTCCTTTGTTCTATTTATTTACTGCTGATGATCGCTCTGCTGTCTCCTTTTTGTTGTTTTTCAAGGATATCTGTTTCAAAGTGTATCACACAGTAAACTGCTGTGTCAGAGGCAGGGAGCAGGTCACACACCACCAGAAGTAGAAAGCAGGGAGAAGCAGAACGGCTTCTCCCAAACTGTCTGCACTGGCCACGACACAGTATACAAACTCTTTGCGATGCAGTGGACCCAAGAGCAGTGCTGCCTTCGATGAAAGAGGGTCATAACCCTCATCCTGTCCCTTCTGGATCCTATCAGCGAGGGCTAGTGCTCCCTTACATCCCATTTCTGTTGCTTTTTGTAAACAAACTGCTGTTAACAGCAGAGTTGAAGCTGTATTGCTGCAGCCATGCCAGCAGTGCTTAATTGCTCACTACGTTTTCCTGTGCCCCAGGATTTTGACATTGCCGGCCAGTTTGACCCGATGATTCCTGATGCCGAGTGCCTGAAGATCGTGCACGAGATCCTGAGTGACCTGCAGCTTGGGGACTTTCTCATTAAGGTGAGACCGGGCAGGTTTCTCTGTGCCACGGTGGGAAGCAGTGGTCACTGTTCCTGTGGCTTTATGGAGCAGCACCTGTTCCAACTCTAACGCCCACTAAGGCGTGATCCAGAAGTTCATCCCACTTCTGCCTCCTCATGGGTGTGTATGCTAAAAGGCTGGACCTCAGCTCAGACTTGCCTTTAGCTGGGAACACAAGGAGGTTTCCTGAGGCTGCAGTTACAGAGTTCTCTCTAGCACTAACCACGGTCCCCTGCAAAACGTCCAGCAGCCAACTAACCAGGTGACTGTCATATTCGCTGCCTGCAGTAAAACAGAGGCTCTGGCCCAGGATCCCTGCCCTTGTCCCAGCTCCCGGTGCCCCCCCAAGTAGGGACATCTGCTCAGTGTGTGCGCTGTGTTGTCTGCAGACTCCTGCCTTCCCACTAAGTCCTTTCTGGGGCTGAGGCCTCTTCCTGAAGAAGAGTCATGCCCTACTGTAGGTTGAGCTTGCTCTTTGCTTCAAAACACCTCTGTTATCTTGGCAGCAAACGGTGCTGGGTGTGCAGGTCAGGCAGGATGGGGAAGGGTGTACAGCAATAGCAGAGCAATGGGTAGGAGTACCTGATGTGCAGGAGGGTGGTGGGATCTCTGAGAAGGACCCAGAGCTGGGTCGTTGCTGGGCTCTGCAGGGGAGGTGAGCAGTGCAGGCTGGGTGTGGCACTCCTAACTGCAGCCCCTGCTGGGTAAGGGGGCAGTTACCTGCCCTTGAACCCATCTGGGATGAGCTGAAGAGCTGTGCACAGGAACTGCCTGTCCAGATCAAGTCCAGCTAGTGTGTGTTTGGGCAGTGGTGAAAGTGGATGCCTTTGAGGATAAGCAGGCACCCCTGCAATGGGGAACAGCAGAATAACCTGCCTGCAGTTATTCTTGTCTTCCATGAGTGACTGTCTGGTTCATGTCAATGCTGGAGGATTACAAACTCCTGAGCAGTCTTTGTTTATGCCTAATTTAATTGTAGATGTTCTTGCTACCCATGGAAATGTTGAATCCAGCTGAGCCTTTGGCCTCAATTACCTACTATTACAGAGCATAATTAAATGATGGAATTCACTATACTATAAAAAAAAAAATTCCTTAGTGAGGTTTTAACATAATCAGATGTCCCTTTGTTCCTACACTCAGAGAGCAGGGTAGCGTACTGAACTCACGTCCTCAGTCCGTGCTCTGTTCCTGAGCTGTTTTTACGTGTCCACATGAGAGGACTCATGGGCCCCATTGGTTTTTCTTCTCTGTTGAGTGGGGGTGTCTGTGCCTCTAGAAGGAGAACGTGATAGCTCTACCCAGGCTTGGTAGGAGTCAGTTGTGCTAGCTGGCCTGCTGTGGGCAGAGAGGCAGCTTAGCTCCCCAGGAATGGGGAAGAGACAGAAACTGCAAACAGCAAAAGATCTTGGCAGCCATCTGCTAGTTTCTCTTCCATGCTTGAAACTAGAGGGAAACTGGACGCAGCTGGAGCATCTGTTTGAGTTCATAGTTAATGACTTGCTCCCTCTCCCCCAGGTCAACGATCGGCGCATCCTTGATGGGATGTTTGCAGTTTGCGGTGTCCCAGACAGCAAGTTCCGAACAATCTGCTCCAGCGTTGACAAACTGGATAAGGTACGGGCTGGAGCCCTGGGCTGCAACTACTGCTGCTGGAGTTTCAGTGAGTCGCTGTCCCTCTGGGCTGCTCTTACCATGGTCCACAAGAACTGGCTGGAAAATGCTGATAAACATCGAGTTATTCTTGTTCCCCCCGTTCTCTGGAGGGGAGGCACACAGGGCACAGCAGTCACATAGGAAAACTGGATCCTATGCTTGCTTCTCCAGTATCGCACGAGGTCCTGACAGATGGAAAGGAGGGAGGGAAAAATGCTCTTCACGTGGGAGGTTCAACATCCCAAACCTTAGCCTTAAGGTGCTGCTGCTTATGAACCAGAACGATGAAAACCTGCCCAGACTGGGCCAGGGCATTGAAAAGCCTTTTCAAATGCATCAGGTTCAGTCAGGTGGTGTGAGGAATCACAGTTGTGTCCTGGAATCATAGAACAGCCCAGACTGGAAGGATCTCGAAAGATATCCGGTCCAACCTTTACTGAAATTTAAGACCTCAGTTGCAAGACGAGTGTGACATAAATGGCAAATCTCTGTGGTAATGCAGGATTAAAGAAGTGCAATCATACATGATAGTCTGTGATCATAGTCTGTAAGGCAGTTAGCTTCCAGGTGCCAGGGCCGAGTTAAATGGAGATCCACAGGTGAGTAGGCTGCCAGAGTTGTTGTGCTGTCCAGGAACCTATTCATAAATACTGCAAGCTGGTGCTATT
>NW_009220668.1:507-6764 GCF_000690835.1 Fulmarus glacialis | reverse complement strand
GGCGACGTGATGGCTAGCATCCCTGCCGAGGACACGGACTCCGCAGCATATGCGTGTTGCTGGCCAGGCTGTTTCAGCATGATCAGGGCACCACTGGACAGCGTGTGCCTCTGGCTGCTTGTGGGACCCTCAGGAGATAGTGAGGAGCAGTAGGGAGACAGCAAAGAGAAGTGAGGTGGACATGTATGGACGAGGTTTCTATATTTTACCTGGAAGTAGAGAAAAGGATTTGGAGTGAGAAGGAGTAAGAGATCAGAAACACAGACCTGAAAAATAACCCCAGCAGCACACTCCTGCCTCCTGGGCAGGGGAAGGCTGGTCTGTTTGGTGTTGTACTGCACTGTGTGCCCCCACAGAGTGTCTTCACGCTCCTCTGTGGCTGCCAGCAGTACAACCATGTTTTGCTAGGAACAGGGCTCCTTGGGGCTGCCCTGGACTGTGCAGCATTCTAGCAGGGCAGACACGGTCACAGGGACAACATACTGCTCAGTGCCGTAATCTCTCTTCCCGGTGCTCTGAGATGGTGGTAGCCCATCCCACGTCTCCTGGTCACTTCACACCTCTGCTGATTTGGGCATGTAGCACGGGTACTTTTATAAAATATGCTGCGTGTAGACATCGCTGTTTGTATGGCTTACCTGGGTTCGGTGTGACACAGAACAGCCACCTCTATGTGCTGCTGTAAGACATGAGGCAGGAGGTACCCACAGGTTGGTGCTCAGCAAGCTGCCTCCAGAGCACTGGCTGTTGTGAAGGTCTCTAAGGGATTCAGGGCCTTATGTGGCCCTTTGGGAGGAGGGAAAGGTGCCAGTGTAGGTACAACTTTTTAGCTGCAGCTGATTGTCTTGACTGTAGGCCCTAGTCAGATATAAAGACGCTGGAGATCAGTCTATAAATGTGTATACAGTCCTCCACTAATAGTGAAGGAAGAGGAACCTTAAAATGAAGTCCAATCTAAAAACTCAGTTTTCTTGGCTCGGGATCCAAAGTAGAATTTGGAGGCAAATTTCTGTGTGTGTTCAGAGTCACCTGGGGGACACTGTGGTTGACCGCTTAAAGGAGCGCTCCTAACCTTCCTGTGAGACCCTGTTAAACAAAGTGACCTTGTATCTCGTCTCGTGTGTTCACTTTGCTTTGTTCAAGGATGAACTGTGGTTTCCTTTGGAGGCCTCGTCTGACAGTCGAATTAAGTCAACTAAAGGAAGGCTCACTTCCTGTTAGTCCTGTCAGCAGTGAGATCTATTGCAAAGGCATGACCAAAGTATAGGTTTTGAGGCTGTCTATGCGTGGAAAAGCAATAGGAAGGGAGGATTGGGCTTTTTTAGAATGGAATCATTTCCTTGTTTTTGTACTGAAATGCTGTGATTTATCTCAGTGCAGCTGGATGTGATCAAGACTCCGGTTCTCTTTGACCCCTTGGTCAGTGGGAAAACTGCAGCGTATTCTGCTTACACTGGGTTTTTGCATCACCCAGCCATCTCCTCACATCTTTCCAGGTGGTAGGCATGACCAGCCACACTTTCTTGACTGGTGTTTATGACTAAGTACCTAACCAGGGAAATCACAGCATAAGACATCTCTCAAACTCGGTGCTTTTACAGTACCGATGTTCGATTCTGGCCGGAAATCAAAACCAAAGTATTTGTCCTGGGGCTTCAAGTTTTTGGGCAGCTTTTACTGACTGCAGTGTTGGGATACAAAAGGACTGTGCAGAGGTACAAGAAATGGAGTTATGACCATACGACCATTCTCTGAGAGCATTTGATCTGCTGCTTCTCTCAGGCACCTCTTAATCGTGCTGACACTGATGGGGTTCTGCCATGTAAAGATCTGTTGAGGGCAGATATGTCTGTTCATCTGTATCGGGCAGGACCACCAGAGACCTTCCCTAGGAGAGACCACATCCCTGGAGCAGTGGTTGATGTTCTTCTCTCCCCTCGCAGACGCCATGGGAAGAAGTGAGGAGCGAGATGGTAGGAGAGAAGGGGCTCTCTCCTGAGGCTGCAGATCACATCGGGGAGTATGTCCAGCTTCACGGTGAGCACTGTGGGGTCAAGCCCTTGGCCTCGTTCTTCCAGGCCAGGCAGGGAGGGCCAGCGATGGAGGGGCGCAAGGCAGCATACACGGCTGGCTGGGCCCACCGATGCGGGTGCTGCTGCACTGGCAGACGTGAGGCATGGCTCGTTCCCACAGGTGGCCTGGACCTGATCGAGGGGCTTCTCCAGGATCCCAAGTTGTCCCAGAACAAGCTGGCCAAGGAGGGGCTGGGGGACATGAAGCTGCTGTTTGAGTACCTGACCCTGTTTGGCATCACAGGGAAGGTGAGGAGGTGCAGACGTGCGGCCGGGGACGGGGCCCGACACTTCCCTTGTGCCCGACAGATCTCTTTTGACCTGAGCCTGGCGCGGGGTCTGGACTATTACACGGGGGTGATCTTTGAGGCTGTCCTGCTGCAGCAGGAGAACGACCACGTGGAGGAGCCAGTCAGCGTTGGGAGCGGGGCTGGAGGCGGTCGCTACGACGGGCTGGTGGGGATGTTTGATCCCAAGGGACGGAAGGTGCCCTGCGTGGGGGTCAGCATTGGGATCGAGCGGATCTTCTCCATCCTAGAGCAGAGAGTGGAGGTAGGTGCCTTTGGTGCTCAACTAAGCGTGGAGAAAAAGCGAGGATTTACATCTTCCCCACGTACCCCCAGTCCAGCAGATGCTGAGTGAGACTTCCTTGCTGCAGTCTTTGATGGAGAAGCCAGCCAGGCCTCTACTGTGCTCTGCAGCAGGAGTCAGAACCAGGAAATAATCTCCAATTTTTTCTGGCTTGGGAGATGATCTCTGGGGCTCCCACTGGAGACAAGACCTCTTCCAGCAGCCCTCAGACATGGCTTGCAGCTGGAGGGGGCACTTCAATCCTCAGCAGTACCAGGTACCTAGGTCAGGTGCCTTAGTGTTCCCCGCTGCGTTAGGCATCTGTGCGACCCCATGTCCTCCCTGGCAGGGCGGCACTGCTCTGCAAGGCTGGCAGGGAGACAGCAGCCTCGCTGTCTTGTCCTGCCCAAGGCACTACAGAGACCAGACGGGGATCGGATGTCGCAGGGCAGGGAGCGCAGTGCTGCTGGGGGTTTCCCAGACATGTTTTTCCTATTCCCCTCTCCTCAGAGTTGCTGTACTAATGTGTTGTCCTCTGTCCCAATCAATGGGTGTTAAGTAGGTCTTTGTAGGCTCCCAAAACGCTGCCACAGATTTCCCTCCCTCAGAGGTCTGTTGTGGGGAGTTTTCTCTTGGCAGCTAGACACAACTGGGATTTCTAAGTGGAAACTGAATTCTTCCCCCACCAGTCCTGGCCAGGTTTGTTCCTCTGCAGGTGACCTTTTAAAGGCTTCTCCCTTCAATGAAAGCAGCAGCAGGAAAATGCCACTTTGAGTATCCAGCATCTGCTACAGGAGCAGGTGGCTCCTTACAGCGCTGGAGCATCTCAGCTTCTGCTGTTCATCTAACCCATAGTTACAGCTGTAGAGCAGGCCTCTGTCCAGCTTCTGCTGGGCTTGCTGCTCCTGAGCTGCTTGGAGCAGATCCCTGGGAGGCCCTTGGGTGTCTCTAGGCAGAAGCTGGCAGGGAAATTGCTCATTCTTAGCACATCCTCCAGTCTGTGCGCACCTGCAGCGCAGCAGGGAGGCTCTGTTAAGCTCCGATCATGGAACAACCACAGAAGATGAGATTCTGCTTCAGGATGGGCTCTGTGGGGCCTCCCTGACTCTCCTGAGTTTATGCTGTTCATCCCACTGAGCCTGATCCTCTTCACCGCTAAATTGATGGGCCTGGGGTGGTGACCTGTCCTGCTTATAGGGTCTCAGATATCTCTGTATGTCCATGGCATCTTGGAGTCTTGTCCCCTCTCTAGGCCTCTGAGGAAAAGATCAGGACAACAGAGACACAGGTGCTGGTGGCCTCTGCCCAAAAGAAGCTCCTTGAAGAGCGGCTGAAGCTCATCTCTGAGCTGTGGGATGCTGGAATCAAGGTATGACCAGGTGATGGCAAAGTCAGGAGCTGCCTGGTCCACTCTCTGTGCAGGAATGGACCAGATCTGGCTTTGCTTTGGGAGGAAGGAGCCATAGGGAGAAGGTGGGCAGCAGACTGCCTTCCTGAATGGAGCCTGCCTCTCCTCTGTGTCCCGAATCAGGTGTTCTCCAGGAAGGGCTGGGCAGCGTGACTTGGTTAGCTCTGTAACACTGCAGGGGCTACTCTGTGTCTGTTATCTCAGGGCAGGTTCCCAAAGCGGGTGACACTTCAGCCCCTGCTGCGTGGCAGCTGGGATACCATGCCGCTTCCAACAAAAAGCGAAAAAACCCCGGAGCCTTGCAAGGAGGGGAGAGTGGGGCCAGGGAGGAGCCTGGGTTGTTTTCCGAGGGCCAAAGGCAAGCTGTGTGGCAGGACCTTGCTCCCTGCCTGCTGCAGACTCCCTTGATGTCTGAGGAGAATGCCTGGGTGCTCTGCTGGGCTCCTGACACCACAGGGACACCACAGGTGTCAGCCCTGGTCTGACACAGACTAGAGCTAATGACCTGGTGCTTTCTCAGGATAAGCAGTGTCTTGTGAGTACCTTTGAGCTGTGTAGCATTACTTGCTAGCTGTAATGCCCAGCCTTCTCCATTAGCCCATCTTCTCCCCCACCACACACCCCCACGCTCACCAGACGGCAATTAGCAGACTGGCTCAGCAATGCCTGGTTGAGGGGGTGCAGAGAAACAGGCCAGTGCTGATCACGGTGTTGTGCTCTGGTTCTCTTCCAGGCAGAAGTGCTGTACAAGAAGAACCCTAAGCTGCTGAATCAGCTGCAGTACTGCGAGGACACGGGCATCCCTCTTGTTGCCATTGTGGGTGAGCAGGAGCTCAAGGATGGAGTCGTCAAGCTGCGGGTCGTGGCAACCAGGGAGGAGGTGAGGCCCGTGGCAGCTTGGCGCGAGGGGGATTGGCTACTTGACCCTTCATGCCAGCTCAGGCCAGCCCTCCAGACCCGTCCGTACCCTGCTCTGCAGCGGTGCTGTCAGGTTGTACACGGCAAGGTGGCTTTGCTGGCCCACATTTTGAGTGTAGTGCCCAAAGGGGAGATCAGGGGAGTAAGGCACTTCCACAGAGCTGCTTCCACAGGAGGTGTGGTGAGGGGAAGGCTTTCCACACGCAGCAGGCAGAGGGGCACAAGCCAGGGCTGGCAGACTCGAGGTGAGGCCTATGGACTAATGGTGGTGGTCTTGTGGGTGCACTTTTGGAGACTGGGTGAGGTGAGTTTCCTCAGCCCCTCCTGACTTGCTGTGGAGCATGTGTCCTAGTGTCAGTTTGCCACCAAGCCCCCTATAACAAGTTCTCAGGATTTCACACATTGGCTTCCTCATTAGATCTTTTCAAGCAGTGCTCTATCCAGGGACTTCTGCAACACCTCACATTCCAGTTCCTTGCCCCATGCAGTTTCCTGGAGCCATGGAGCACTGTTGTCTCCAGCTCTGGAGAGTTTCCCGTCATGTGGCCTCCTTGAACTCCCAGCTATTCCTCGGTTCAGGAGCCTGGAACATGGAGGGGCGATTCAGTGGGCTGTTTGGCTGCTCACGCTTTCCAGGCAGGGCACGGGACCATCACTGAAGGTCCTGGAAGTGCCCTCTTGGAATGCGTGGGACCAGTGCTGATCTATGCACTGGTCTTGGCTTTGGAACCAGTAGGAAAGAGCGGGAAAAACATCGCTGTCGTGATCGTTGGGCAGGAGAGGATTCGGCAGGGTTTAGGCAGGTGCTTGCTCTCACAGATTCAGCTCCGCATGTGCTGCAGCCTGCTTGATCCCCGTAGAGGGACTGGTGACAGCACCACGGTGTGATCTCCCAAGATAGATGAATGCGGTGGGGGCCATCCCTCTGGGACCAGAGAAGGTCACGATACATCAAGCTGCTTGTGTTGTACTGAAGCAACTTTGTGCTCCCCCTGTGTAGGTCAACGTTCGCAGGGAGAGCCTGGTTGAGGAGATCAGGATGCGAACGAGCCAGCCTTAAGCCCCTTCCGGACATGTCTACTCCTTTGTTGGATTCTGGCTGACAGATATCCTCCTGTAAATGCCTTCGCCAGGCCACGTAGCAGCGGGTGCGGGGTCGGGGAGGCCTTTGAAAGCTGTATTTATTCTTGTCTCGTGCCCTCCCTTTCCCGGCGGGAGCAGAGAGGCTGCACCGACTCCTACGACATGCCCTGGCCCTCGAGCATGTTGCTGGAAAGATGTTCTGCAAG
>NW_009220668.1:0-275 GCF_000690835.1 Fulmarus glacialis | reverse complement strand
AGATGTCCGGCAAGGGTCTCTGGCAAACGCCGGCCTCCCGTCTGCTGTCGCTGCGGTGACACGTGGAGCCCCGAGCTGTCAGCAGGACCCCGGGGTCTTCGCGGCAGCTTCTTGTTCCCGCCGCCTTGAATAAACATCCCGCCCCGTCTCTCTGCTCTGGCTGCGGGCAGGTGACCTTATCCCAAGCAAGATGTAAAGGCGCTGCTCCCAGAAACATAATAAATCTCTCTCTCCCACTCCGTGACTCCTGTCCCTACTTTCCGCTCGGGGCAGGG
>NW_009220667.1:607-864 GCF_000690835.1 Fulmarus glacialis | reverse complement strand
CAGTCCCTGCCAGGGCTCCGCCGCCCCCAGCCTGGGCTGGTCCAGCCGCCTTCTGCTGAGCAACGCCGCGTTCTACTCAGCCCGAGTGTAGATGCTCGTTTTGCCAGGCCCATCGCTTTCAGGGTTGTTGCAAAACATTATAAATAAAAAAGCTTAAACGGTAACGACACAAAAGTTTCTCAATGTCGCGTGAATCTGCTCTGATCATAAGGACGTGGACAACGGTGTGTGAGTACGAATGAAAATGGATGTGCAGG
>NW_009220667.1:0-242 GCF_000690835.1 Fulmarus glacialis | reverse complement strand
GGCAGTGAACCGGGGTGATTTCCATGGCGGAAAGGTAACGTTGCTGTTCGTGGCCTGCTGGAGAGGGCTCCCTCAGATAAAAGCGCAGGACGTGGGCATCCGTGCTAAAGATATCCCTGCTTCCTCTGAGGGTGCTGATAACATAAATTACAAGGTCTGGAAAGCATGCACTAATGAGCAGTTGCACAAGACCGGGATGTTGCTGTTGGCTGGATCAGGCCTGAGGACGGGTGGCGGCACCT
>NW_009220666.1:0-1163 GCF_000690835.1 Fulmarus glacialis | reverse complement strand
GGTGGTGACGGACGCTCCCGCAGGAGCGGGTGCTCTGGGGACTGTTCTGCTCCCTCCCGTGACAGGTTTGCGTTACCAGCTCACACAAACAGCGTGAGAAGCAATAAAAAAATCACTTGTGCCTTAAACAAGGTAGCAGCCCTGCGCCGCCCACCGCTGCCGCGGTCCACGGGGCGCCACGGGCGAATCTTCACTCTGCTGCAGGGGCGCAAACTGGGATTAACCCAGTCTCCTCCTCTTCCTTCTCCTCGTGTTAACGGAGTGACTCCGGATGGCGGGGAAACCCTCTCGTGGGGCTGCGAGTGCCCCGGGCGGCAAACGGCACCTAGGGGAGGCTTCGTGCGTGGGGGAAGGCAAAGAGAGAGGGAACAAACCAGCCCTGGCTTCTAGCCTTCGTCACATAGTTCCCCTGTCTCTCCAGTACGGCGGACATGGAGGCGCTCCCAGGGACTCTGCTTTGTGACAAACGACTCATTTAAAAAGCAAACATCAAGTTCTACACAACCATATTTTCATCAAAGGTAAAATATCGTGACAACAAACATGAAAATATCCAAGAAGTTGCAGCAGAAAGAATCGGCTTTGCTGCCCACGCACAGCAGAAGCATTTACAGACTTTGTGACTTGAGAACACAGCGTGCATAGCCCTGGAAATACGGCCTCCTCCCCTCCCTCGTCCCCCCCTACACAATGAAGATTATATTGTAAGGAACAAAGTCACCAGGCGTGCTCCAGAGAGCTCGGTGTGGCCTCCTCTTGTATCTCTTCTCAGGTCATCCGATGCCTTGATTACTGGAGAAGTTGCTGTTTTATTTCCTTCACCCCATTGGATCTCGAGTGCATTTTTCTTAGTGCCCTGGCCAAAGCCGAGTGCTTTAACCAAGCAGAAAGACTCATGTTTCTGAACTCAATTTTAAAATATATTTGATTGGAAAGAGAAAATTGTGTATCTCAACTAAAATGGGGCTGCTGTGTCAGCAAGAGAAAACGAACAGAGCAGGTGATTATTTTTCAACAGCTTAGTGGCTCCTCAGAGCAGGTCTCACTCGCAGCAACAGGCAGGAACTTTTTGATTGAAAAATACTGGTAATCCTGAGAACTACACCAGAGGAGCTTGAATCCCAAACCTCAAGTAAACACAAACCGAAGAGCATTTATCAGCC
>NW_009220665.1:0-4604 GCF_000690835.1 Fulmarus glacialis | reverse complement strand
TAATGATTCTATGATTCTATGATTTGGTCCAGTGGTTAATCACCCACAAGTTTCTACATTTTTGCCTAGCAAACTTTCCTTGGCATCAGGTTATCAATCATGAGGTTTTGCTACACTTCTGCTGACTAGCACTTAAACCCAGTGAAGATCCACATAGTCCAAACACAAGATATCCCCACATTTAGATATTATAAACTCAAGAATCCAAGTTAAGTCTTTACTTGTGAAACAGATGTTTTTTGAGAAACTAAGCTTCTAAAAAATACTTTTTCCAGCCTACAAGTACATCTCATAACAATTCTTTCATTCTCTTCAATTTTCATCAAAGGATGTCATATTATTATAGTAACCACATTTAGGCTCCTAATTTGCCACTTAATTCCATTTTCCTGAGGTATGTATTTGCTGTTCAGTGTAGCTAGCTAGATGCAGGACTATCTCTGAGCTCCCTTGGGAAGGCAAAGATACAGCAATATAATCCAGCATTTGGTTCCTTGGCTCAGGGCCCTGATTAGCGTCATGACCCCTTCAATTTCTTTAATTTTACCAATATAATTTCACAATTCCAAATAAATTAAGAAGGGTAGAATGGATTTGAAATAAGACCATACAGAGCTTAAGAAAGGAAGAATTATATTGCTTTGTCCTTGCACAGCAGTCGAGAGGAAAAAGAAAATTTAATTGTGGCATTTTTTGTGTTTTCATTATTTTCCTTATACTTAAACCAAGTGGGGGAGTTGTATGAGGGGAAGCAGGCATCTCTAAAAGTTTGTAGTGCAACTGACAAAATCTCTAAGCAGCATTTCTGTTCCAAACTGTTTCATAAGAGCTATAATGGGAGGTGGTGATGGGGGTAATCTAAGTAATATCAGTGCAGAAAAGGTCATGAAAAAGATCTGTGTGATCTAGAAGTTCCCCGGAGATCTTGTGTGGCAGAACCTGCACTATAGAGAAATATAAGGTTTCTGGACTTGGGGGCAGGGGACTGCTACCTGACAACTTCTGCCTCAACATTATGGCCCGTCTTTCATGAGCTCAAATAGACCTTCAGCCAAAACTCATCCAAAAGTACATGAACCACTCAGAAATACTGAAGATCAATGAGACATTTTGAGCAGATGAGTTTCTATAAACAAATATATACGTGTATATATATACATATGTATATAAGTATATGTCTTTGATCAGATGTCCCAGTTAAAGAAATCTTGGACTGATATTTTAGCTCCTTTCTCTCATATACTGATCACTCCTGTTAATATTGTGCCATAACACTACCTTTATAAATTCAAATAAATATCTTTACACCTGTGGAGTTCCTGTAAATTGTTTTCAAATACACTGTGGTACAGTGCCATTGATTTTATAAGACCTAATTTTGTCACCTTTTACTCTTACAATTAATCATTTCTTGAACCACCATTTGCTTTCATTACTATTTACTATTGCTATTTCATAAGTATATTCTGCAGATACACGTCTTTCTATATGTAAATATAAATTATAAAATTATTTATGTTGAAAGGCAGGTCTTGGTAATCAAAAAAATGCTTGCCTTTATGGATTTTTCACACAGTGATTCACCCTGAACATACAAAAGAACAGTGTCACAGGCAAGGATAAAAGTGACATAAGCTGAATTACAGTCCTCAAGCCACTGGGGTATATAACCTCTCTGAGAACAGTTTGCCATGCCATGAGTACTCTTCAATGAACCAGCCATGAAAGACACTCCTTAAGTGTAACTCGTCCTACTACAGAGTTCATACACTATTACAAACACAATACGCAACCTTCTTTCTGCTACAAAGAAAGGAACAATATTTGACTTTGTTTAGTTGGGTAATCTAAATCACTGTGTCTTTTATGTTATTTTTCCATTTCCTACTACTACTAGCTCATAACCAGAGAGGACTGAGAAAGTAGGTCACAGAATATTTCATATGAAACACTTTATTATTCTACACTTATTTCAAATGTTCCAAGCCCGGAATCATTAATAAAAACTTAGCATCTGAAATATGCTTTTTAAAGACATAAAGTCACAAGAGACCTTAAAAGTGAATCCACTACTGCTTACCGAGCTCTGCAAATCTCCAGGCCCTACCTTTGGTAATTATTTTAAAATGCCCAAGAGAATTTGTAGATTTGTCCAATTACAGCCAAAATACTAACATTGATAATCTGCCGTAAAATGGCACTTCTACCCTCATTTCTCATGAAATGAAAAGAAAAGAAGTGCCTGTGTGTAAGTTTGAGTTTTGGAGGAAGGAGAGAAGTCACAAGAAGTGGCTAGTAGCCCCAGGTGCTGACTTGCAACTTATAGTTCTTTCTCCTCAAGTACATGGAAATTTGCATTGCTCTTACAGATTTAGTACAGCAATAGTCAAGCCTGGACAGACCCCATTTCACTGATTCAGGCCACAGATATTCTGTGTCACCATCCAGAAGTCACTGTCCCTGTCCATTGACTACAGAGGGAAGCTAGGGCAATGGTCCTCTCTTAGGCACTTTAGGAGCCTGAGATACAGATAAGAGATAACAGATACCATGAATTTAGGTTTATATAACGCATTCTGACACAGCAGATCACAAAACACAGCCATCTGACCTATGTGAGGTGGGAGGAATAGATAATCCAGCACTAAGATGGCCCAGTGATTTCTATCAAACTGGACTTGAAAAATTAGGTGATACTGGAAGTGTCAGAAACACCTAATTGCATATGTGCCTACATGTTTTAAAAAACCTTTGGATGTTTATGATTCTATTTCAGGTAAAGTATAATATTATCCAATACTGTCTTGGTGCCACTAAGCTTGTCTTGGTGCCACTAAGCTTGTCTTGGTGCCACTAACCTTCTTGAAACTGCACTTCATGTCCAACAATGGGCAAAATTGCCATTGTGCTGTTTCTTCTGCTTACCTTCAGCTACGGAACCACTTCTTGTTGACGTCTTTCTCAGGAACACAAAGACTGATTTGGTTTTGTAAAGATAGAAGTTTCGTGCTACCTCAAATGTCCTTAAGCATTCTGCCAGATCTCCAGCAGCCTCTCCATAAGAGTGTGGGCTGGACTGAGATTTAGAAAAGCTTCAAGGTAGTAATTGGGATGTCTGGGAGGTATCAACAATTTTCAGAGGGGTTCAAGTGGAGGTGGCAGCTTTAAGATAAAGTACTGAGATTTTACTAAGGAAGGTGGTATAGAATCATAGAATCATAGAATAGTTTTCGGTGAGTTTTGGTTGGAAGGGACCTTTAAAGGTCATCTAGTCCAACCTCCCTGCAATGAGCCCGGGCATCTTCAACTAGATCAGATTGCTCAGAGCCCTGTCCAACCTGACCTTGAATGTTTCCAGGGATGGGGCATCTACCACTTCTCTGGGCAACCTGTGCCAGTGTTTCACCACTCTCATCATGGTATGAGGTGCAGAGGGCATGAGTGGAGCTTTCAGGGGTACAAGTATGCCTTTCTCCCTTTCCCGTCAGCCAATCCTTCCTCCTAATATCATTTGCTTCCCTTATTTCCCTGGGGACTAGTGCTCTCACTCCACACTTCTTGTAGGACCCTCAGACCATTGTCCTCTCCTTCCAAAAATCCATTTTTACTCTTAGTCCATCTAGAGCAATTCCTGACCACTTTCCACAATTGACTCTCTTCTCTGAAGATGCTGGATCCCTTTAGCTGCTCCTTGTCATACCACAGGGCCAACGAGGGGGAAAAACAGGGGGCCATGAAGGAAAGTTGGGAGAGGTTTCTGCCCTGCAAGACTATTTTCTTTTTCATGCTTCTGGAGATGAAGAATGGGTTCAACAGGCAAAAGCAAGTATTGCTGCTATTGTGAGAGATTTCCACCCTCTCAGCTTTTCCTCCAGTAACAAGAGAGGACACATGAAACCAGAAAGCATGGATAGACCGTCCAAATTAGGACAGCTGATCCTTATGTCTCCAAATATACACACAGCAAGTCAGCTGTTCAGTGCAGTGTTCTTCTCCAAGCTGCTTACTTTGGTCTGTTCACATACAGGCAAGTCCATTCCATCATCTGATAGGAATGGGACCTGCTGGCAATCTTCATCTCTGAGTTTTGTTATAAGATGCCACTGACCAGACCTAGGTGCCTCACTTCCGTTTGAAGATGGCTTTCAGCTAAGAACCCTAAGCAGCCTTAGAAATCTTCCAGGCCAGAATAAGATACCCCACTTGGCATTGATGGGTAAGGCTTAGGGCAAGGGTTAAAACATCCTTTGTGTGCATTCATCGAGCACCTAAACACCTCTAATGATCTAGCCCCAGGTTCTCTTTTTCTAAAATGTAAGCAAAGGCCTTTCCACAAACATTTTAACTTTTTTTACTCAGATAACAGCATGACCTAACTATCAAAGGATAAATGTATAAATGTGATATTGGAAGATTACTAATCCTTGTAACTGTCTTTCCTTTTTCATAGGAAAAGAAATACATACATGCACATGCTTGGAATAACTGTATAGTTGTATATATATGTGCATTATATATAAGTATGTTATAGATATCTCTATATATAATCTATATGTGTATGTATATATATTGCATACATATATTTTACATATATATGTATATAT
>NW_009220664.1:3359-5426 GCF_000690835.1 Fulmarus glacialis | reverse complement strand
CCATACACACCCACACCCACTCGCACACCCCAGCCCACTTCCCCCACTCCACAGCCAGTCACGTGCGTCCTCCCATCCACTTCGTTAACCCTCTAATCCCAATTCCACCCGCCCCGCCCCAGCCCCGAGGTCCCTTTCCCGAGTGGGTCGGCCCACAGCAAGGGTCCCCCTCCATCCTCCAGGCAGGGGCGGTGGGGGGGGGTCCGCTTCCCCCTCCCGCTCCCCCCCTCCCAGCACTCCCAGTGTCTCCCAGCTACAGGAAATGCCCAGGGCCCTTCCTTGATTTAAAGCTTCATCCCCAACTGCTACGAGCAGCCCAAAATCCCAGGCAGGGGGAGAAAATTCCATTTTCCAGACACCCTCTGGGTTTTTTTTCCCCTTCCCAAGCTGTACCGAACCCACTGGCGGCCTTTCCCTCCCCAAGGCCGGGGCTGAGGCCTGGGCACGTCGGTTCAGGGATGATCGTGACCCTGGGACACGGGATCCAGGATCCCACGGTGCCGTGTCCCTCCTTGGAGCAGGCGCTGGGCTCTGCTGGCGTTTGCTCCCAGCACCGAGAAGGTCCTATCCTGCTCCTCCCCGTGTCCCTGTTGCTGGTCCCACACCCCAGGATTTGGGTCCCCCCATCCCACCAGCCTGGCTTTGGCTTTTGCCTGGACTTTTTTTTCTTCTTCACCTTCTTGCCTCCCTTTTTGCTCCTCCGCATCCATCCGCTTCAGAGCCGCTTCGGCTGCTTCCCCGGGGCCGGGCGTTTGGCTTGGTGGAGGGAGGGGGGCCGTTATACAGCTTTGGGGGTGTTTGTGTGCGAAATGATGGGGCGGGTTTGGCGATTCAAAGGCTCGGTATCAAAGAGAGAGGGGATTAAATAACGGGCACGGAGAAATGAGCAGATATCTGGGCTGAAGGGGGATGTTTTATGCCTCCATTTGCTGTTTTCCCCTATGCGTAACACAGACGGCGGCTTTTAACTCATCCTGGGGCATCGCTCCTTGCTCTAGGTCTGGGAAAAAATAACCTGCAGGTATCGGGGCTGCAGGGCAGGGGATGAACTGCATGGGAGCAGAGAAAAGAGGCGGAGAAGGACCAGGCGGATCACAGACGTGTGATGTTAAATAGCGGAACAACAGGATAACACTGACCATTAAATAACATTATGCAGCGTGCTATTGCTTTTATTGGCGGTGCTGGGGCGGGACTTTGTTATCCCAGGCACGGTGCAAATCTGGAATCACAAAGCAATCTCGTTTCAAAGCGCTTATGATAAAAATATAATGTAAGCCCTATGTCTTGGCAGCAGTCGCGGGGTTGATACGATGTTGTCGGGTCATTGCAAAAACCGGTGTTATCACAGGAGCGACGGGTTTGTGGCGTGCGGTATAAATCACGGCTGGATTTTCCAGTCCCTGGTTAGGGAAACTGTATTTGCAGGAAAAATAGTGACTGGGCTGCGATCCTGGGCTCAAACTTATTCTGGCAGCGAATCCTGGACGGGGCTGGCTCTTCAAATGGGGGTCTGAGCGCGCGGTGCCCCCTCCTCACCCACCCTTTAAATGCCCACGACGGCTCTCTCTGCATCCCGCATCCCGCAGCGTCCCCCGACACTTTCCCTTCGCAGTGGCTGGAGTTGCCGAGATTTTCCCTGTTTGACTGTCCACAGTTTGCTGCGTGTTGTAAATTATCGCTAAATAGGGACTATGAGTCCTCGGGCGTGCAACAGGTCATTAAATATTATTAAACATAGCATAACTCCTGTAAAGGCTTATTAGTTTCAACGTACCTCTCCCAGTTTTACTGCTGGCATTTAAAGGATTTTAATAGCAGAGGGATGAGTCTATCCATGTGTGCCGGTGGTGCGGAGGGGGACGGGCAGGCTGGTTTGGGATGTGCTGGTTTTCCGGGCTGGAGCCGTCGCTGGGACCCTCCTGGGCAGGTGGAAGAGGTCTCGGGAAGGTGTTTGCTCTCTGGGATTTGGGGTATTTGGGAGCTGAGGAGAGGTTTGTGAGCTCTTTTGGGTATTTGTGGGGTTGGTGTCGGTTCGTGGAGCTGCTGGTCCCTCCAGTGAGCAGG
>NW_009220664.1:0-3328 GCF_000690835.1 Fulmarus glacialis | reverse complement strand
CTGAGGCCCAGCCCTCCTGGGTTCTCCTTCCGAACCTGCCACCACCCCCCTGCCCTGGGTTTTCTCGTGTGTAGAAGCAGCCCAGGGTGCCTCATCCTCCTGGCTTGGGGGATGGATGTGTGGGGTGCTTTGAGATCAGGGGTGAAGGCTGCTGGGGGAGACCGAGGTGGGTGCCTCTTCTTAGGGCACCACGGATGGGTGCCAGTACGGGACTGACCGGGGCAGGGAGGTCCCCGTGGTGCTCCTGGGGCTCGCTGGGGTTCATTTGCCACAAACCAGTTTATTTGTGGGCAAAAGATGATCCCAACAAACTCCTTGGCTGAAAAGCTTCCAGGAGAAACTTTTCACGATGTCACGGCATCCGACTCCGACATCTCCTCAATGGGAAGCGCCGCTGGGTCGGCTCTTGGCTTGAAATGACCTTTTGTGGCTCTGTTTTAATTGCATCTGCCACCAAATGAGCCACGGCAAGAGAAGCCACCAAGGGCAGCGGGCGGACTCCAGCGGGATGCTCTGTGGGGAAACTTTTTCTGTTTTTGGTTTCTCTCTTGCTTGCTGGGAGGAGGAAATTTTTTTTCCCCTTCTTTGCATCCCATTGGCTTTCCCGACCGTCTCAAACCATCCCGGAGAGCTGCCTCGCCTCCCCTGGGATCAGGAGATGTCACTGAAGAGCTCGGCAGGAGGCCGGGAGGGTTTGCATAGCTCTGCGGTTTGTACGAACATCCCTGCACAGCCGAGACTTTGCAACGTTACCCGGAGCCTTGGAAATGCCGGCGAGGCACGGAGCAATGCCTATTGCACAGGACCGGGAACGGGCTTCTCCTTCTCCAAGGACACGCTTTCCCTCCCAGCCTGAAGGTCAAGCAGCGGGCGGCGCAGATGAGGACCAGCAGTCGTGGTCCAGCCCATGGGCTTTTTCTCAAGGGGGTTGATTTTTATTATTTTCTTTCCTCTGCGTTCTGCAGTTTGGGAAGAAAGCCCGTTCCTGGGAGCCTGCTGAGAAAAAGCCATGGCTTCCTCTGGAAAGCAGGGAGGCAGCTCAGCTCAACGTAGCTCTGGTACGTGAGCTTCAGGGTCAAGGCAGAAGGGACAGAGTCTGGGGACAACTGTCCTTCCGATGACACTATTAGACACCAAAGCCCCTTCCAGCCTCCCCAGCGGTGTTGGGTGACTGCTGACCAAGCTTGGACCGGGGCTCGGAGGCTGTTCTCCAGCTCTACTGCTTCTCTCCACGCCCAGGCCAGGTTCCTCAGCCTGGAGAAACACCACGCGTGGCCAAAAGGAGCTGGGCCAATACCCCGAAGGCCATTCCCTCCCTCCTTTGCAAGGACCCGCATTTTGGGGAAGCCCATGAGGTTCTTCCCTTGCCCGAGGAGGATGGGGGACTCGGTTGGCCATGCTTGTGTCCCCAGCCTGGGCTCCTCCAGGCTCTGCGCCCCACGGCGAGGACCTTCTCCTAATCCCCAGGGAGGTTCACCCCTGGGTGGTTTACACCCCTTGTTGGGTGCCAACACGCTCCTCTAGTTTGTCTTGGGCACGTGTCTGTCGCGCAGGGACAATAATCCCGGCCCTGAGCAGCAAAGGGGACCGGTGCCCTTGCTTATGTTTTTTTTTTTTTGGCTAAAGCTGCAGAGCTATCACGGGTTCAATCCTCAACCCTCGTCCGTCTGCACATCCCTCCCAAATATCCCAGAAAAATCCTCCAATTCCTAACGTAGAGCTTCATCCCGAGCTTCGGTTCGCTCTCGCTCGGGAATGCGCACGTTGATGGCAGGAAAAATGACTTTATTAATTCACCTGGGGAAATCTCCCTTGCTAATCGCAACCCTGGTTTGCGTTAGGGACTGGGAGACGGAGCCCCTCGGTCTGACCCCGCCGGAAACCCACCGGGTCCGCCGCGCCGGGGCCAGGTTTGGTATTTAACGAGGCTGACGACGTAGAAAACGATCCCGTTTGCAGGTCTCACAAAAGCAAAGCACAAACACAAATATCCACCCACGTGTAATAACGACGCACAAAGGCAGGCGCCAGCCCCCGTGTCCCACACGTGCTTTACATGCATGCTTATATATTTATTAATGTATGCGTATTTATATATGCATGCATATTTATATACCGTGCGCATTTATATATACATGCATATTTATATATATACATGCATATTTATATACACATGGACATTTATATACGCATGGACATTTATATACGCATGCACATTTATACACACATGCACATTTATATACGCATGCACATTTATATACGCATGCACATTTATACACACATGCACATTTATTTATATACACATGCACATTTATATATGCATGCATGTTTATATACGCATGCACATTTATATATGCATGCACATTTATTTATATACACATGCACATTTATATACGCATGCACGTTTATATACGCATGCACATATATTTATATATGCATGCACATTTATACACACATGCACATTTATTTATATACACATGCACATTTATATACGCATGCACGTTTATATACGCGTGCACACTTGCATGTTTATATACGCATGCACATTTATATATGCATGCACATTTATTTATATACACATGCACATTTATATACGCATGCACGTTTATATACGCATGCACATATATTTATATATGCATGCACATTTATACACACATGCACATTTATTTATATACACATGCACATTTATATACGCATGCACGTTTATATACGCGTGCACACTTATTTATATATGCATGCACATTTATTTAGCATGCACATCACATTTATATACGCATGCACGTTTATATACGCATGCACATATATTTATATATGCATGCACATTTATACACACATGCACATTTATATACGCATGCACGTTTATATACGCATGCACATATATTTATATATGCATGCACATTTATACACACATGCACATTTATACACGCATGCACATTCATACACACATGCATATTTCTATTACACACACCTGCATATTTATAGCCATCCCGATACATGCGCCGATAATTGAATCCCGTGCAAACGCGTAGCATAATTTTGCACACCAACACGGTGGGTTTCTGTACCAGTTCACGTTACCAGCACGTGGGCGCTAAAATCATAGACGATTTGTGTCGAGATTGCGGAGAGGTCCGGATGGGGACGTGAAATCGCGCCCGGAGAATTGCATAAATACCCACATTTGTACAAAGATGTGATGCTCGCGCGGTCTCTGGGCAGAGCCCTGCGGCGCTGGGTCAGCGCCCCGGGGACGGCGGCTGCGGCGGTAGCGCTGGCAACGGGGGGGGTTTGTTCTGGAAAATAGTGAATTTGTTGAAATTGCGATTTT
>NW_009220663.1:24377-26124 GCF_000690835.1 Fulmarus glacialis | reverse complement strand
AATTTTATTTAATAATTTAATAATTATTAAAATAAGAAAAAACAGAGCTGAAATCAACTATAAGTTACACAGGACATAAGATGAACCAAAGAGCTCAAAATAAAATTTTCAACTCCAAAATTGGTATGGCAAATGCAAGCTAATGTATTTAGCCATTCTAGAAAAGCTTCTCTGATGATTACTAGGAAGATCTTGACTGCATTGTGCAAAAAATAATTGCTATGTGTACTATGCCATACTTTCCAGTCTAATTTATTCATGTTCATTCTTTATTTTATAAATTGTCTGTCGGCCACCAAAACTACAAAATAAATACGTTCAAGACAAGAGAGAATCTGTTGTAGAGCTGCAGCGTTACCTTTCATCTATTTAATGTCCATGTGGAGAATGATAGAGGATAGCTCTTTAAGAGTAGAGATCAGAACAGTGTCAGAGTCAGTGCTCTCAGGGTTTTAGATAACAATGTTCTTATCTTCAGTGGAAGATAACCTGCAAAATGATCCCTACACAAAATAATTACAACTAACAATTTTTGAGCTCTTGCTGTCCTCCAAATAAATCAATGTCATGCCTGTGTACAAACATCAAAATCAAGTTACAGATTAGCGTTACTTCAAAGAATGTTGCTTGAAAACTGCTTGTTTGCTTTTAATATTGTGATAAATGCAAATAGTTCAAAAGTTCTATGAAAGTAAACATAATTTGTATTAGAGTGCACTTGCCATGACACTGAATGGTTATGAATATTAAGCAATAACTTACCATTCCTCATGCTGATTGTACAGAAATTAAAAAAAAAAAGAGTAGGTTTTGAAATCCATGTTTGCAATTAAGACTTCAAAAAATGGTTTCACTGTTCTTTTGCATGTGTTTTGGTGATGGTGAAGAAAAGATTAGAATGTGACCTATTACTAGTACCATGTTTCTAGTCCTTTTCCTTTTGGTATTGTTTTATGTGATTTCAGACATTGTGATGGAAAAATCTTTCTGTGTTCTTTCAAAAGTTTCTGTGTTTATTTGTGGTCCCATAGTGTTCCAGAGCTGGGTTTGGGGAATTTATTGTGCAGATGCCCTGGTTTCTGTTGAGTTCTTCTTGAAGGAAGGCAATCAATTCTGTAGAAAACTTTTCCCCTATGGACTGTGCAGTATGTTAGCAACTGTCAGAGCACAGAATTCAGATTCTCCCCCATCTCAAGGACTTTAAGTTGTTCATTGCCTTCCAGCTTGAATACAAGAGAGCATGCATAGGAATCTAGAAGATTAAATAAAGAACATATATTTGAAAAGGACTGTGTACCCTGTTACTGGTATCAAGAATAGAAAGTGTTATGCAAAGATTCTCTGAGTCTTTTTTTATGGTCTTAGACTTTGTGTTGGATTTGAACTTCATTCTAGGTTTCTCAAAAAGTTTGCCATGACTCTCAGCTTTTAACTGAGCCTAAACTGATGCAGAGTCACTTTTACCTGTGCGAAGTATTGATACTTCATCTGTGCCTCATCTGGGGGTGTTTATTTTTTTCCTCTTAAATTGGAAAGTGTACATTTTTCCAGTCAGAGATCAAAACTAGTGATGACCGTGTAAGATGTTTAAGAGTAGGTACTGATTAATGTATGGAGCATTTTAAAGTACTCTGTTGCATTTTTCAAATGTTGCTGTTGTGAGGAAAAAATAAACATATATATTGCTGTATTCGTTTGGGTTTCAGCTGGAGCTAGAACTTATGATCTGGCCTGTTTTTTTAAGGAA
>NW_009220663.1:0-24336 GCF_000690835.1 Fulmarus glacialis | reverse complement strand
TGAGGTTGTCATTATTCTTCAGTAAAAGAGTTCAATTAATTTGTTGCTCTTTTATCCTAGAGAAACGCATGTGACTGGCTGTTGGATGCTTTCCTCTGAATTGATCTGGCAATTAATTCAGACACCTGGTGATTATTTTTCCAATATGGGCATGCTGTTCTGAAACCTGGGTGCTAGAAAATATGATCCTATTTGATACAAAAAAATATTTAATGTTGGCCTATTTAAACATTACTTCCTTTCTCTTCTAGCTGAAAAAAGTGTATGGTGTATTGTCAGTTGTCTTTGAATATATTGTAAGTAGATTGGTTTTTTGTTTGCTTGGGGTTTTTTGTGTTGGTTTTTTTTTAAAATTTTAATCAGATTTCCAAGAGAATAAGTTTGTTATGATACAGATTTGGTTAGTTTAAGACATAATCCCACAGAAACAGACTAATTCTTGACTGCGCGAACCAGCTGTTTCAACTCTACTTGTACAAGCTATTGAATACTTTTTAGAAAACTTTCCATTTCATTTAAATAATTTTTTTTAAAAAAGGCTGATATAAAGAAATACTAAACAGCCGATCCTAAATCTGAGGCACTGCGAAAAGATAGTTCAAGAGGGGGGCATATAACCCTGCTTAGAAGGGGCATATCTGTCACAGTTACCTATGCGTGAAATAGGACTGGTTATACTTTTTCTTCTTGTCCATTTAGACTGCAGGATCCAAGTTAATTCCACCTAGCTTTAAGGTAAAAGTCGGAAGCTTAGTCTAAATTGAGCGTTTAACCACTTCCAGGTGGTGATTCTTTCCATCTGAAATCCTCTAGGATTTGTCTAGCTGTTCAGGGAATGTAAACATCTGATTGTATATATTGTAAGTCTAAACAGGTGGGATAGGTATCCAGGTCCCCACTTTTAAGGGCATGAATAAAATGTCCATAAAATACTTTTGGGGTCTAGAGGCTTAAGTGTTACAAACAACACTTGAATGAAGGAAAGAAGAGTGCGAAAGATGAGTTGGAAACACTTTGAAAAACAGAAGGGTAGGACGAGGAATTCACTTCTTATTTTAGGCCTAGCCGCTAATGACAGAGACCAAAAGCTGGATAATCCATAAAGGAAAGACCTAAAATACCTAAAATATTTTCCGTTAAAGCAGTGGCAGCATAACTTGTTCAGACATACTCCACTGTGACATTGTACCCCAGACTCCACAGCCCTGTTCTGGTGTTTCATTTTGTGTCATGATGATAAGATAACGTGCCCTCCATAGAGCTGCATTCACATACATTTATTTTGACTTCAGAAGCAGCCTCCACAGATTTGCATTGATGATATTACGAAAGGTTTCTTGTAACGGTACTTCCTTTCCACAAAATAATCTGACACTTAACAGAAGTTTATTATGAGATCACAAATGTCGAAGGTTGAATCCAGTGTATTTTCCACATCTGTAGCAGCTGCCAGTCAGCCAGCTTGCATTTGTGCCATTTTTACAACAGGAAATGCATGGCATGGTTTACATGCAAAGGGCCTGTTTCACCTTGGTAAATTCAAGGACATAGGGGCTTACACTGGCTTGATCCACCAAGAAGTGGTGGAAGTACTGGAAGAAGATTCTCCCCCCAAAGTTGTCTCCCTCTCTCTTGTTGTATTTAGAAAGGGACGGGGAGCTGTGGTGTATAATCTTTCTCTAGGAATTCTCTGGACAAACAATAATACAAGGTCATGCTGCATCAAATTCTTCTTCTACATCTGGACAGCTAAAATCTGCCATTCAGACCTTTCTGTAAGGATGCTTACGTAATGAGAGTCTTCAGCAGCGTTGTATCACTGTGTCCTTTTCTCACCAACTTTGTCTTTCCATTTGAAAGGTTTTACTAAGTGGCTGGTGCAGGCAGAATTTCAATTACTCATCGATGGTGAGGAAACTGCGGTCATCCCAGCACATGCAAAAAGTAGTCAGCTTTCATAGCTGTAGTGAAATTGTTTTCTTTCTTGTGAATGACTCACTAAAAGTGGAGGCTGGCTGTAACAAAAATACATATGGTACCCATGGCTCATTCAGGCAAAAGTGTGAATTAACTTTACTAAAAATGTTGTTTGGAACTCTACTGTACTTCTAAGCAACAGTCCTGTGAACTCCATTACACTGTCTTCTGTAGTGCAAAACAGACAAGAGCAACTTCTGGGTAGGCTAGACAACAGAACAACCTTTTCCCTAAATTAGTTCCAGAAAGCTGGCATTAGCTTTACTGCCCAACATACTGCTTCGCCTCTCACCTTTAAGTTTTAAACCCTTGAAATTCTTCATCTCTATTCAGTAGCTAAATATAGCGTTCATAAAAGCTGAGAAAGCTCATGTTTCCCAGAATGTAACTTCAGTGACTCAGTAAGTTCTGTACAACTACCTTAAGCTTTATTTGTCTATCTGCAGAACTTAGTGTATTGCTAAAATGGGCGATCTTTTTCATACCATCATGGTTTTTTAAGGAAGAGAAATGTTTATCAATTATGTGATGCTGAAGTCTCTCTTTAGGAATAATTTTTGTTGCTTTCTGACTATCCTTTGTAATTAATGTGACTGTTTACGGAATGAGTAGAAAACAGTATTGATAATGTTCTGCGGTTGTACAACTCCTTTCATGTGGTGATCTAAAGACATTTTACAAATGTAGATGTGGTGCACCCTTCAGTTGTAAGAAGGTATTGTTTTACTGAAGAGGAGAATGAAGTAAGATGCTTCCACCACTAACGACGTGCTCCTTATTTAGGACATTGGATCATTCAGAAACCCCACATTTTTCACTCTAAACAGAGATAAATCATCTTACCTGTTGTTTATTCACATCATTCCTTGAGATTTCATGGGACAATAAAGTTGTTAAATCTTTTAAAAGCACTTCAGTTAGTCTCAGAATAATTCAAAATGTATGCTTTTAGGATACACAACAGGAGATGCACATTTTTTTCACAAATCATTTGGCACTCTCCGTTTCTTAGACTTTAATAACAGTATGTTTTATTTGCTGATAATACAAATATGCTAATATTTATTATTAGCAAAAAGTGATGCTGAAGGAAAAGTTGAGAATGTTAATTGTTTTTCTGATAAATGAATTCCGTGTGTCTCTGTATGTATTGGACCATAGCTAATGATATGTAGATGCCAATATTCCTCCCTGGACTATAAAGATGAAAATCAGAGGACAATCAGTCTCACTCTTATGATAGTATCTTGGTAAAGCATTTCCAGATAAATATCTTGGAGAGGAGGGATTGATTGCATAATTTCATTATGTGAAATACTGTTGAGAACTTCCTAAATTTTGCTGTACAGACATGGATAAAATTTAAAAAGTGAAATAAGTAAGGACAGTTCGTTATCTGAGTCATTAGTAGTGTTAAGCTAGTTTTCAGCGATAAGAAGTTGTTGGTCAGCTAAGTCAGTGTCTGTTAAATATTGCTGACGTTAATGCTTTTAAAGTTTTCAGTACAAGATGTTGGTTTTCTAAGGAAATACGTATTGGAGGTCATGGTAGATGTGAGTTTCAGGCTTAATAGATCTCAGTCATCTGTGGAAAGAATTTGATGCTGATTGAGAAGTGGGTATATACATATGTAATAAGCAATAAAAAAGAGAATTGGATTCCTTGTAGTCCATCCGCTGAGTGTACTGAAGTAATTGAAAGCAATTAAGCTCATGCTTATTACCTAGACAGTCAGTTTTCCTGGCAATCTTTGTCCTCACTTAAACTCTCAGTTGCTACTAACCTTTCTGGATGTGTATATTTTTGAGATGTGAAGTTTTAAGGTAACCTTTATGCATGATACATCTTGGGCATTGTAAAAAAATGTTTGGTTTTTTTTCATGTGGGTAATAGCACGGACAAAATAATTCTCTGGGAAGAATGCCAGGGGCAATTTAATAAATTGTGCCTTGGTGCAAGCAGACTAGTACTTGGTGATGCAGTTATAGGAACAAGATGAGTGTGCAACTTTATATCTATCAATCAGTGGGACACTAGTCGTCAGTGGAATTAGCTTTCAGCTCCAGTGACCCTGAGCGTTTACAAACTTAGGAGTAGGTAAGAGGAAATACCCTTTTGTTTTACTGCAGACTCAAACTATAAGACTGAATCTTACCCATAGCACACAGCTGAGTGGAAGAAGAGATGAAAGGAGGAAAACCATCTGGCATATTGTTTTCTGAACCCTGCCACACTTCCAGTCCTAAATATAGGTGGTGACCAGCTACAGTTATATGGATCAGACGGACTTGTCAGACAAGGGGAGGTGTGTGACCAAAGCACATTACAAAATAATGTCTCCCTAGAAGCAGTAGGAGAACCAGTCAACCAGTTCAGCATGAACTTATGACTCAGTGTTAGAAGCAGCAGGCTGGAGTCTGTTACGCTCTCTGAGAACCTAGTTCCTTCTTGAAGTAGATTCTCCTCTCTCTACTGTGTATGGGATGGGAGGAGAAATGGAGGAAGGAATGAGATAAAAGAAGCGCCTTCACCCTCATTAGTCCACACAGGCTGTATGTATGTAATAGGAAAAAATGCAAGACAACGCTTGTCCAGTCATTCCTTGTTGAAAACTTGTATTTTCTTCTTACCCATGGAAGAGGCATCATTTTTAATATCACACACCTCAAGTCCACTCCACAGTTAGTAAGATGAACATCAGCTTCACAGTCAGTTTGAGGTAGAATGCAGCAGATGTCAGAGCGTTCAAACGTAGATAAAGTTTGCAGTTAACAAGTATACTGACATTAAAAGTCCTGCTATTATTTAAGAACAGCAGCAAAAAAAGCCTCTGGTTCTTAATGATGAGTGTCATGGCAATAGTTTAACTTAGTGTGGAAGTTAACTCATTCACTTCTTTTGTACCAGGCTGGTGGGTATTTAAGTTAGGAGACAACTTTTGCTTGAATAATTGTGCATATTTTTCCTTTAAATTTTGGGAGTTGGATATTGCATTGATATGATAAAGCAAGCCTGTGACATGCCAATATAAAATACAACATAAAGATGTACTCTGATGGTAGTTTGCAGGTCAGCAGAATCTGATGTAAAATGACAATGAAGAGTAATTTTTTACTGCTTAGATGCTGTGAACAGATATAATTGCAGTAACCTAGGGAAGCCTTAGAGGGACTGAAGCATTTTAATTTTCTGGCTAGGAGATATCTTACAATTTTTTAAATGTTACCAAAAGGTTCATTCATTCATTGGTTTTGTTATTGTTCCTTTGCAGAAATGGATTTAAATGTTCTTTTAAAACATTGAGGAGGGAGCTGCCACACTTTCTAATTACCCCTGAAAGCAATTTAAAGTTAATGGGTTCTGTGTGATCTTTCTTAGATTTCCTGCTAATTAAATGTGATGCACAGAGCATTGTGAATACAGGCAGTGTAAATGGCATGGCATAATGTTAAGTTTTGGAAATGTTCTGATAGCACATTTAGTTTGGTCCATTGACAAAAAAAAAAAAAGCTGGTTTTTTTTTAATGCATACTAGAAATGCAATTTTTTCAAAGGAATGGGGACAGTAGATAGCATGGGAATGACTTGATATTTTTAAAGGGCTCTGCAACACAGCTTCACAAAAAATAGGTCAGATGTCTGCTCCTTGAGTTTTGCCTCTCTCCATAGGTGGAATGTACTTTGGATTCAACGTTTGTTCATCTGTTTGTGATGAATCTGACAAGCTGTTTTATGACTGCAGGAAGAAAGGCCAACAGAGAATGTGAAGAAGACAAATTACCATTCATAAAACTGGTTGAGAGAGGATAATGTTTTAGGAGCTTGTAATGCTTTTCTGAAATACACCTTGATTTTTTATTTCTTGCCTGTAGAGCATTATAGGAGTACAAGGTACTGTACATTCAGCTGAGGGCACAGTGGGACTGACAAGATGTAGCTCTGCAAAGTGTGCTCTTGAAGAAATACTCCGTTATGTCTGAATTAACAAGGTAGAGGTTCCTTGAAATGCCTCTTTTTTGTTGTTTGTTTGGTTTTTTTCCCCACCATAGGTCATATTCTTTATTTGTCATCAAGCTCTTCAATGCTTTTAAATTTGGTGCACTTGCTAAGCTCTTACAAGAAAAGCAATTAAAACCTATGTGCTGCAATAAATGAAAACAGCACAAAAATCTTTGTTTTTAAAGGTTTGCACTATGTCATACGTTCAAAGCATGTATGACTCAGATATTAGGTTAATCTTTAACATTAAGACTGGAGATGGTAGGAGAAATATCTTTAATAGAAATTAATATTTTATACCTCTTTTACTGCCATCTTGCAGTTAGCTTACAAACACTACGGACCGTGTGGACTACTTCTTACTGAAGGAAGGAAAATTATTTCAAGGTGATATTCTGACTTGAGAGGCATTCAGAAACAGAGATACATGCAGTGAGGTGTTGCTGGTTATTGTGTGGGGTTCAGGACCATCCTTCTATTAGCCTGCAAAATGCTGGATCTAGCATTACCTTTAAAGGAAACTCTGTGCTCATCTTTGTGGGTGCCACCTTCTAAGTACATGCAATGTTTATTATTCCACAATGCAAATACTTCTACTTTTTGAACTAATTTCCGAATATTTTCTTCCTCTAGAAGTGAAGATCTTAAGATGCAAATCACTTAAAATGATGAACATTTTTTTTCTTTGTCTTGAAGTATCTTGTGACCATTTATATATACATAGTTGAAATCCTTCACTGCCACTTTGATTTTTTTTTTTTTTTTTTTTCTTTTTTCTCTTCTTCTTTGAGCTTTTTTAACTCTGTGTCTTTGGTATCTTTTATTTTAGTCTTAGAGTTTAGGCTTTGTGGGCATACAGATGCAACTGTCTTCTTTCATTTGACAGCTGTTAGGTCATGTGCAGTGTTATCCCCTCTTCTTTCTTGCCTTATTGGTCCAGCCTAAACATAGAAGGGCAATATTGAGAGAAGAAGTCAATAGCAACTCCTCCAGCCCACTTCTCTTCTAGATAAATTGTGTGATAAATTGTAGTAAGAAGTGTGAAGACAATTATTCCCGGAAGCCTCTCATGGAAAAAGAAAGGTTATATCATCTGATCCTTAGGGCACTGAGGCATTGTTCAGTTTAGCTCTTTAAATAAACTGATGTTAATTTTGCAAGACTGATGATCACGTTTTCACAACTTTTTTCATTTTTGCAAATCACAATCAAAATACCGATAATGTTCAAAGCAAAATGTGAGATTACAGCGTTGTGGCTGGGCTTATTTTAATTCACAAAGCAAATCTGTCTTGTTCTTTTTTCTTAGAGGCCATAGGAGAATATCATAGTATTCAAGACCAAACAGCATGATAACCCCAGGCAAATATTGACCTCTCTCCTCTTGAGTAGTGAGCAGAAGAAATCTTTGCAGTCTTGCTCAACAGTTAATTATCATGACTGTGTATCATCTGAAACATTAATACTATTCTTGCAATGTAGTTCTGATACAGGTCCAGAATTTCTTGAATTGTAGGAGATATTTTGATTCTGGTAAATCAATAGCAGTGAGATGATGATACTAGCTTTTTGTAAGACCATTTTTGTGTGCTGCTCCATTTTCGTTAGTTTTAAAAAGGAAAACAGAAAATTTCTTGCTAAAGAACTGCACCTGAATTATAAAGATACATAGTGGAAATCACCTCCTTGAGTCTGTTGCTTTCTGAATTGTCTTTGTGTTTGTTTCACTCTGACATGGTCCTTTTAAGGTCTGAGTCTCCCATGTTGTTCTAACACATGTTTTTTAAGTTAACCAAAGACTATGAACCTGCTGTTTCACTGTACATGAGTTCCAGATGTTGTGCAATATGCTGTGCTTGACATGATCTTAGGTAGGCAGTTTTTTCTGGAGTTTACCTGTACATATTTCTTTCTTTTAGGTTCCTACATTTTTGTTCTTTTCTTAAAAAGTCTTTGATGTATTATAAAATGTCATGTACTATAAAATGTGATGTACCAGCTTCTCAGCTAATGGAAACTGGCATTGCTTAATAACAGTCCTCAATTTAGATCTGTTCTAGCTTGGTTCCAGAGCTGGTCCATGTTTTGAGGTGCTTTTGCTTAAAAGAATCATAGATACTATAAATATTTTGGTCATAATCACAGATTAGAAAACCTGGCTCAGTAGGAGAAACAACAATAGCAAATCTTGAACCAACCTCATAGTTGTTATTTAAACCAAAGTGGTTTTTGAAGGTTTGACAAACAGGTTAAACAGTGATTAACTTCCCAGTAACAATGTTTTGAAGATATAAGTCAGGCTGATTTTCCTGAGCGTCAGACCACTCTTGCTACTCCTTCAGTCTACTCAAGGCATTTAGACAACTCCTTCCATTTTACTCCAACTTGGTTCTTGGCTCTATCAGGCCTGTAACTGTTCCCCACGTTTATGGTGAATACCGGTCAGTTCAACCTGATACATAGTAGGGATTTTGCTGAGATTTAACAATGCTTGACTACAAACAATGCATCAGAGGAGATGAAGAATATATGTTTAATGCCTTGTATGAGAAACATAAAGCTGTCCTTACTGATATCAGAAATGCAAATTTTTAGTCTATCAAATTTAACAATAATTAAAGCATCTCGTTTCAGCAGTCTTTTATCAGTTATAGAGCACAGGAAGATAGTGCCATATCCACTAGTTTCCAATGATGTGTTGTTCTCAGCACTGTTTCCTGTGCTTATAACTTAGAAACAAGACTGACAGTTCTGAATTCAGGTTGCTGAGGGTACCTGTACTTCCTTCAAACACTATTCTGAATTCTGTAACCTAAAAAGAGAAAATAAATTTTATTCTGCTGCATGGAGTCTGGATTGACTGTTCTTAAATGTTATGAAGTCTTGCCATATTGAAAATATTGTAAGTCCCATGTCCTGTAGTCTCATGATTTGTAGGATACTGGCATGATTTTTTAAAGTAAGTTCTTATTTCTTGGACTTCAGTGAAAACTTGAAACTGAGACCTAGCATAGGCTAAAAACTGAAAAGAAAAGCAGAAACTTTTTCTGTATTAAAAAAAAAAAAACAAAATACCAAACATGATTTGGGATAGAAGAGGCTTGGTTTGTGCCTTCTTCATGGGTGGGATGGCAATATATGGATATCACCACTGTTTCTGAACAGTGAAGTCCAGAAAGTCAGTCTTTACTCACATTTATGCAGTGTCACATTGAAAAAACCCTGCTCTTGGGCATTGTAGGGGTAATTCTATCTCTTAAAATGTTGCACTTTGGTGGTTAAAATGTGAGATACTCTTGTATTAATTGCTTCAGTGAGATTGTTCCGTCTGAAAGTCAGGTGAGTGGAATATCATGGTCTGTCTCACACGAAGCCTGAAAGTATAGGTTCTGGATGAGGAGAGGCATCACAGTTGGAGCAGTGTCATTAACATATCTTGGTTTCAATGATTATTCAGGAGAGCTGGATGAATACGCTAGAAAAAAACAGCAGGGGAAATACATTGGCCTATTTTTATAGGTTTAGAAAAACTATAGTTTTTTTTTCTAGAACTGGCTTACTAGTAAATGTGTACTAGTAGAGTAGTGGTCATATGTCTGCTGGTAAACCACATATTAGATGGTATATTTTGTGTCAGGATTGCCATTATATGGTCTGTTAACAGATACCTGGTTGTTGGTGTAAGTGTACTTATAAACTTGTACTGCCAATCTGGTAATAGCCCAACAGAGAGGTTGTATGATCTTTCTGTAGAAAGCAGCCTGAACTTAAGCCAGTGAAAATTTGCTGTAAAACTCATGGACAAGTTACGAACTAAGAATTATTGACCAACTTTAATCTATGAATAATTACAAATGAGAATATGTTAGAGAAAATTATGATTGTCTTGGGAACATTTTTAAAATAGAGATCAAGTTGTTTATAATTCATTGTGAGCTATTTGGCAGTCTGAAAGAAACAGTATGCTTAACATAGTTACGATATTCATTTATGTGGTGTATATGAAGAGGGAAGGTCATATCTAGCTACCCATTTCATGCTTACAATTAAGGCAATTTACTGTTTATAGCATGAGGCTAATAGAATATATCTGATTCATTATAGTCCACTCCTGTCTCAACAACTTAACCTTTTAGGAAATATCCTGTGTGTGTTACATTCTGTAGAGAGAAAGTCTCTATTACAATTAACCCTTTACATTTTTAGAATTCTACATCTGCTTTCTGGTTTGGACAAGATAGCGATACACATATTCTTGCTGTTCATGCTGGGCTGAATTTTTATTTGTACTCAAACAGTTGATTGCAAGTAACGAATGCCAAAAGCATTTTGTATGATTTCAGGTTTCTGCCAATGAAGGCTGACCTTGTTTATTTCTCTGGAAATAGCTGCAGGGTATAATTGAATGTTTGCAGACAGTTGAGTCAGAGTGCTGGAAAAACAGTCTAAGCAAAGTACAGCGTACTGGAAAGTAAAGTCTTTCCTAGAGGATTACACTATCAATTATATTCACCTTTATTCCAGCATATCATTGTCAAGCTAAATCTTTCACCTATTTGCTTATTTTTACAGGATGTGGGAACCCCTCTATCATTTGTAGCCTGAGTGGCTTGTTAACTAATAAAGGGAAGGCCTATCACTCAAGCACACTGATCAGTCATTCTTTTCTTGAAGAAAAGATATTCCTGAGCTATGTGTGAGCTTTTGCTGTCTTTTAACAATCACTGTATTCTCACTGCAACAGTCAGGTTTACAAGACACAAGAAAGTATCAATGATTTTTCTTCTTTATGTAGAACTGAAGTCTAATAGTAGTCCAGCAAAGTCATATTTGCCCCAATCTTGTCTCAAATTATTTTCCTTTATTTCGCCTCACAATTGCCTTTTCCCTTCCCCCGCACCCCCCCGCCTTTCTCCTCATTCCATTTCTTTAAATGTCCTCTGGCCTTGTTTTGTTTAATTCCCCCCAGGTTAACACCTTCCACCCTCCCTATTGAAAAAGTAAGTAAGATGATGTGATGATACTGTCTTTACAGTATTAACTCTGCTTGATCTGATATGTTTTTCCCCGTGTTTTCATGTCCGGTTTATTTTTTGACAATGTTTTTTATTTGGATCAAGGGCTAGCTTCTTACTGTTCTTTGTTGCACAGGGTTGTATACTCTATAATAATTCTCAAGATGTATTGTTCAAGAACAGCATTAAAAATTAAGTAAAATAAGCTACCAGTAATTAACATGTTAGGGACGAATTAATGTTAATTCTGAATTAATCACCTGCCAAACAAATGCCAAACAGTAAATTGGAGGCATTTAATACAATGATGACAGTATATTGCAACACTTTCCAGACAGTTTTCTAGATAGTTCTTGGTCTGCTCGCTCACTGTTGAAAAGTTGGTTTCTTTTTGCTGAAATAAGTATCCTCAACCTCTTTATTAGAATCAATTATTTTTTCCCTTTTGTTCTGAATTTTCTGAATCATTCTAGAAATAGGAGTTAATTTCTCCACTGTTGAAGAAAATTGAGGCTCAGATACATCTCACTTGAAGCCATTGCAGGAATTGTGAAGTATATGTATCCCTCTGGAAGATGGGAGTGAAACGTTACTGAAATTAATTAAGTGTTTTTAACACAGAACTAGAATCCTTGATATGATGCTTGAGGGAGGTTTTCAAGTCATATGGCAAATGGAGGAAAAGAAGATTTTATAAGTTCTGTTACTTCAGTTAAAATTAGTGAGAGATACAATTACTGTTCCTGAAAAATCAGCTTATTATTTATGGGCATTTGTCACTGTACACTTTAAAGAGAAAACTGATGGATTTAGGCACTTGACCTCATTGAAACTGAGTTGATTGCCAAACTTCCACTGGTTGCATTAAAATTCCAGCCTGAGAAGCCAATCTTCAACCAGCAGAAGCGAGAACTTAGCCAAATTTAGCTCACCCTACATCTATTGTCTTAAACAGTTTACAAGAAGTAACCATATGACTCGTGATGCTCTGTATGCCTGACTGGACTAGCAGTGATGCTATATAATCACAGTTAGGAGAAGCTTGCTGGCTAAAGAAACTGGTGCAGAACCCTACAGTTTTTTTTTTCTTTTTGATTGCAAAAAATTGTGGTAGCTGCCAGTTTGAATTTTCTAAAGATTTACAGTTAAATTGACTTTTTTATCCTTTCACCATTTAATGAAACGAAACCACTGCAATGTGCTTTCCTACTTCATGTTTGCCAATACAAATCATATTTAGAAATCAAATAAACAGAAAGTTCTTTCAACTTTAAGCCCTGTTGAGAGGTAGATATATTAATTCCGGCTCAGAGCCACGATAATGTGGCTCTGTTGTTTTCATGCTGGAGCTGGCTCATGTTCTGGCACATCTCAGCATGGACAGAATGCACGTATAGCTGTCCGCACCCATCCAGCTAGGCAAATCCCAAGTTAGTCCTATTTAGCACGTTCATGAGACCTCTGTGAGATAACAAATAGGATTCTATTTCTGTATTAGGAGAATATACTAAAACTGATTCTTAAATGTCAAGCCAAACATAAAAGTGACTTTGAAAGTGACTTGCAGAGCATAAGTAACTGCAGTGCTGAAACTTTTTTTTATTACTTCACATAGAGCAAGACTATTCTTTTCTCATGTATAACTTGCTATTTTGTGGGTGTAGGTAACAGGAAAGACAAGTATTTCTGAGCAAATATACACTGATATGCTTCGCAGCTTTGGAAATATATTCAGGAGATTTTTTTTTTTTAACATGAATTTTGTGTATGTTTATCATCTGGTACTTTCAATTTTTATGCCTTACTGAGATGTCCCATTTTAAACCTGTTTTCCTGGGTAACTGGTGAGAAAAGTACTGAGCTTCATAAAAGACTTTGCTTCTGTCAGGCTTGCTGGTTATTCATCATTATTGTTTTCCTATAGATCCAGGAGTTTCAGAAGTGTATCTTGCTGATGAATATTCTTTTCTTGACATAATACTTCACTGTATTGAACTAAAAATACCAAGTGTTAATATTCACCAATCACTTCTAGAAACAGTGATGATGCTTCTTTTGTTGCATAAGTATTGCCATTGTTAATCCCATTTAATGTTTGTATCTACAAAAGTCCATAATCCTGTGAAATTCAAAGAATGAGGTTCATTCAAATCAATGAAATGATGTGTGGCCTCGCATTTCCCATGATTCAATACACAAATTCCTTCATGAATAACAATAAAAAATGAAATCAAAACTGAAAAGAGATTGTTACCTGTTCTCTCTGTGTTCTGAGGCTGTCCCTGAACACAAGGTGATATTAGATATGCTTTCACAACAGCCTCTTTAGGGAATAAAGCACAGGCAGCTTCCACTGAGGTTTTTTTCTCCCCATATGACTGTTTTTGCTACACCCTTGACATGACTATTATATTCTGCAGCATTTCACATTGTCATGAAAACTCATTCAAGCAGAAAATTTACCATTACAGACACAGAGTAATGCCCTTGTTTTTTTTTAGGAATAAAGTATAAATAATTTTAGGTCTACATGCTAAGTTTTTGTATAGAGGCCATTCTTATACTTAAGTTATTATAAAAGCCAAAAAAAATAGCTCAGAATAGATTATGTCAGCTTGCTTTTACTCTCTTTCTGCTGTAGGATCTGTTGGCAATCAGTCATACCAACTTAAAATTTCTTTTTTAAAGAGTGTTACTGAATTCAGGCTTTATTTAGATAGCGATAGGGGAATTGTTCTCTTTTACTGTCAGGTGGGGTCTGTGGACTACACATTTTCTTTTCCTTTTCTCCTTTTCTTTTTTTTTTCTTCTTCTTTTGCTCATCTTGGATGAAGATACACAAGATATTTTAGCACGACATAATGCCTTAAAGTGGGAAGATGGGCATTTTATTATATAATTTGCTTGCTTTACATTTCTGCCTTGCCCTCCAGACAACTTAAAACAAAACCACGATGATATGGTGTCATCTTCTGCCCCAAAAGATACAGAATAAAAAGTAGAGAAGCTGTGAGTCGTCTTTGAAATGGGGCTTTTGCTCTGAAGATTCTTAGAGATAAACTGAAAAATTAACTGCTGAATTAATTTTATCATGAAACCTTATAAATGATATAATCTGCTTTACTAATGAAATAGTAATAATTAAATGTAAATGACTGATTCAATTACATACGTGTAAGGTTGGAAGGGACCTGAAGGAAGTTGCTGTGTAGATTCCTGCTCCTGATAGGGCACATCAACCATACATGTGTCTTTCTTACAGATTTTTGTGTAACAACTTCTTAAAGCCCTCCAATACTGGACATGTTACAAGTCCTCATCACAATTTATTCATGTTTTATATCCTTCTGATGTGAAAACTTTTACACAGAAGATACAAGTTTAACCTAATCTTACTTGCTGCAGTTTAGGTCCATGATTTATTTTCTGTCCTTAATTATACCTGGAAAACAGTTTATTAGTCTTCTCTTTCTAGCAGTCTTTTGTATTTTTTAGGTTGCTATTGTGTCTTGTACTTTGGTTTTCTCTTCCCTAGACCGAACAACCCCAGTCTTTTCAGTCTTTACTCACAGCTTGTGACTGCTGCACTTTTGATCCTTTTTATCCTCCTTTGGATTGGATTTTCTTTTATTGATCACGACCTCTGCAAATCATTTCCCATAGCCAGATACAGGATTTTAGCTAATACCGTTCCAGAGTCAAGCAGAAGAAACAAATTGCTTTCTGAGTCTTACACAGAGTGATTCTGTTTTTCCTTTCACAGTATGGTTTGCTTTTTTTCATAACAGGCTGATTTTGTTCATATGTGTTCAGTTTAATTGCTTGAACCCCAGATTCTTTTCTGAGGACCTTACAGGCCTCAGTAGTGTTGCCTGTCTTACATTTATGCAGTTGATCAGTTTATTCCATCCGTTTATTATATATATTAATATCAGTTTATTCCTTTGCTCTTGTCCTGCTTCTTCAGGGCACTTATTTAATGAAGATGATTTTGAGATCTCACCATGGCCTTTGAAGAGCTAGCAGGCCCTTCCAGCTTGATTTTTGTCTTCAGATTTAACATGCATCATTGCTCCATCACTGCGTAGCCAAACCAAATTTGTCAGGCTCATGATTTGTCAGACTCATGACTTGCTCAGCAGAGCATCTGTCACCGGATCCAGAGGATGTTACGCCATGGAGTTACAAGAGAAGATAACCAAGGTTATCTTAGAGTCTTGCTGAATAGAGGCAAAAAGCTGTCTGTCAGGTAGATAGCTGTTGAATTACCCATGGATTTGAAGATGGTAACCAGTACTGTGTATTGCTTCCCTAAATGAACTGCTCGTTACAAAAGAAAGCAGGACAATTCAGCAGAAGCTCCCTTTTCATCACTAACTTCTAGGTAGATATCCTGTGTTTTAGAGATCTTTGTGGGATGGAATTGTGACCTACTTTGTCAATGACAATATGCAAGAAGGTAGGCTGTGGTCTCCTACCTGGAAGTAATAGTGTAACATCTGCGAAAGGATCAAACAGAAGCTCTGTAAATCCTTCATTGGTGGTGTATACAAACAGATCTGAACTGAATTGCAAGCGCCAGCCTGGACTGTTACATGTTTGCAGGAAGGATGTGGCATACCGTAAAAGTATATGTGGGAAAACAGCAACCTTACGTAACCTTCAGTGGAGCCCTTTTGGATACATTCAGGAGGTTGGCAGTAGAATTTGGAGATACCACTGACACTCCTTATCTTAGATGAGAATCATAGAATCATTAAGGTTGGAAAAGACCTCTAAGATCATCAAGTCCAACTGTCAACCCAATACCACCATGCCCACTAAACCATGTCCCTAAGTGCCACATCTACACGTCTTTTAAATACCTCCAGGGATGGTGACTCCACCACTTCCCTGGGCAGCCTGTTCCAATGCTTGACCAGCTTGAGCTGGCATAACCAAGAAGGTTGTTTTTTTTTTTTTCCCCATGAATTAGATTTCATGCCAACTTGTGATCAGCACTTATAAAAAGACAGTAAATCAGTCATAGAGAGCACAAAATTTTTTAAAGACTGCAGTAGCTGTCTCTCACAACCTGGATATGTTACTCTTTCCAGCTGTCCAGAAACATCTGGTTTGAATGCTTTGTCAGGTAGAATCAGTCCTATACTTTAGTTCAAATGATACACTTGAAGCAACATATTTGTATTGGCATCTGGATAGCAAAAAGAGGGAAGGGATTGATATTTCAGTGATCTAGTACTGTGGGAATACTAGACTAAGTGGGGGAGCAACGTGTTTTTGGAATGAGAGATATATGGTTGCTTCATACAGTGTGGTAGGCTTCTCCCAGAACCTGGAGAACCACAGGCTGCACAGTATAGTTCTATCTATTACAGTATTGTTGGTTAAATACTGTGACAGTTGGCAAGTGAGACAACGGTTAATAGCTCAAGTGAAGAGTTACACTTCCTTCCCCCCCCCCATGTTGCATAGTATAACAATAATAGCTGCATTTTCATAGAGGGCCTTTTGTTGGCTGATTGAAGTGTTTTATGAATGCTGAGTGAAGCCACGGACATTGCTGTGATCACCCAAAGTATAAATAAATAAAAATAATATATTTGAAGTGTGTAAGAATGTTGTTTATAGTTGGAAAAAAAGAGTAGATGTAAATAGGTAGAGATCAAAAATCAAAGCTTATGATCTAGAATGTGGACCAGCTGCTGATCAATTCAGTGCTCTCAAAATACTGGAAGTAGGACCATTTAATACAAATCTGAGTGCTACCTTTCATAAATAATATCTCAGTTTTGTGTGTTCTTTTAGGGGGAGGTTACAAGTCATTTCAAGGACAGACCAGTAAAGCTAAGATAATAAAGAAGGCAGTTGGTTGTCAAGGGACTCTTGCAATAAAAATACAGTATGTATTGCAAGACACACTGCCAGTGTTATGATTTAGTATTTCAGCTTTAACTCATTGCCCTTCTCTCCAATTTTGACTCCAGTCATCCTTTAACTTTCTTCTTTTATAGCATCACCCACCAGTGTCACTGTGTGTTTTCCCATAGGAATCTGAGAAGGGGTTAGCTGGCAGTGAAGGACATGAGGTGGGGATTAATGCTCTGGGTGTACAACCAGACTGTCATCTCATTGGTATTGAAGATATTTTGTTAGTGTCTCTTTTGGAGCACATCTACAGCCATGACTATTTGATTCTAAGTGTATTTCTTGGTTAAATGTTGATCATGATCTCTTGAATGTGTCTCTGAAGTCTTTTTAAAGATGTAATGATAAATAGAAGCTGGATCCCAAGATCATTCTTTAACTGTTTGTGATAACAGAGGTACAACAGGTTTGGGAGCCATAGATGAGGATGGCTGGGGAGGAAAAAATTGCCTTTAGGTTTTTTTTCTAGTAGTTCTCCTTGACTTTTTTCTAAAATCTGCCAAAAGGTGTTTTTAATCCTGTCACATGATTTTGTTTGGATTTTCTTTGCCCGTAATTACTAAATGCCTGTTGACATCTGGGTTTTCTAATATCTGCTTGCCTTGAAATACTCCAGGGTGCTCCATTAATTCTGTCGTCTTATATGTGAAACAGCAAATCTCAAGTCTTATCCTCCATTTCATTAACTTTTTGATGTGATCTGCAAGACATCATATAATCATGGAAATAGGTTCCAGGCCATTTTCTAAAAAAATGTCCATTGCACTGTGAGCCCAAACCTTTTTTTTTCCTTAGCAGGCATGTGATTGTAGGAGATGGTGAAATGATTTATACAGAAAAAATTAAGTAATCAATGATCGAAAAAATGTGTGAATGTAACCTATAGCTTACATTGCTATCAGTCAGGACATCCATGCTGTTCATGGCATATCCTCAATATCTGCAAGAGTCCACTGAATTATGTGCTGTTTATTTGTGTATACTGAAATACAACGATTAGTAGCAGAACTGTGCAGAAAACTGTAAATGCAATATAAACTTGTGTTCTTTGAAATAAAACTGTAACTTCTATTCTATTTCACAGAGAGCCATTCTTTAATTAGTTGCAGAATGAGAAAAAGAGGATATTTGTTCCTTTCCTAAAACATTGAGATCCCTAGATAATATTAAATTCTGTATTTTTCAACATGACAAATTTGCCATAAGATTGCCCCTCCCTGATTAGGTGCATGGTTGAGTGATTTGTATTCAAACTAAAGAGAGAGAGACTTCTTCACTGATAAGTTAAAAAGCTTGTCTGCATTTGGAGGGCTTGCTGCTAATTGAACAAAAAAAGCTATTGCAGCTTTCCCCCTGGAATGGAGTGCAAGTGCACACACAGATGGTGTGATAGAGCCTGTTGGGTTTGTTTCTTGTTATCCCTTTTTTGCTTTTACAGGTTGAACCTGTTCTCAGAGTAGAATAAGTTAATAGAACTTTTGTTGTTCAAGTTTTGCATTCCTAAAAACATAGCAATACGTAATGATATTTTTCATATTTTGTCCTGTTGTAATTCCTGGGCTAATATGTAGCCTTCGATATGTGAATTGTTTTTGAATAGTCTAAGCAGTATCTCTGTGGATTTACTAAAGAACTTTGGTAGAACACATAGTATTTTTGAGGCCTTAGTGTGTATTTGGATGGTCTACTCTGCAATCACGGCTGATACAGGGTAAGGGGGCCAACAGTCTCTTCAGTGTTGATAATTTCTGTAAAAAGATCCCACTGGTTCGCCATTTCCTGAGGTGTATGGATCCCTTTGAGGATAAGTACTTTAAAATTTGCTGTTCTGTGGTTTTAAGCTTCTTAAGAAATTTGTTGGAGTTTACAAATAACTGGCATTACTGGAACCACTACCATGACACATATTCAGTGTTCTTCATGGGAGGGGCAGCAGGAGCATTTTGGGGGCAAATCTTGCCCTCCTTTTTTGTAAAAATTCTTTAAAATTCATTGAAAGTTTCTGTGGAGTAGAATGGAGTCAGGAGGATTTGATCTCATTTCATAGCATTTCATGGCTATACTATTTCATGTAACTAGACCTCTTGCTTGTTTCTATGCTTGACCCTATCCCTTCCCTTGTTTGAAACGCTCAGAATTTTAATTTATTCTTTATCTTGGGATAAGGACTATCATTTGGGGTAGATGACAATACCTCTAAGTTTTGTCTTTTAAAGATATAGACCTAATCTCAGTTCATTGCCCTGTTCCTTTTATAATTAATGGAGAGAACTGGGCACTTCCAAAAAGCAAATGATCCCACCTAGTCCGAACATCTTCTAGAGGTGTCTGTCTCTATAGGGAACCTGATACTCTAGACTGGCAGAGAGGATATCCAGCTAGGCAAATGTCACTGGGCATTATTGCAATAGTGGAAGTGATATTATTGATATGATGTGCTACCTCTTTTATCCCCAAGAAATGGTACCTCATCTGCAGTCAGAATGAAACCATTTTGCTGAATGTAAACAATAGTTGTTTAGTAATTCCCCTTGATTCTTGCCTGGATGATGCTGAAATTTTCAGTTCTCTTGGTGATACTGGTGTCACTAAGTCCTTTTCTTTGACTTACCGCTTACTGTAGAAACTCAAGCAGACACATTTATTTTTTCCACGGAAAAGGGAGCAGCTGAGAGCTAGTGTGTTAGTGAGTCCTGCTCACCTCTGCTTGTTGTGTAGGACAATCTATTGCAGCTGTAGCTCTTGTTCTTTATCCGTCTTGAGAGGGGAGGTCAGTGTGTGGTTGCTAATGCTATGTAGACATTACTGAATGTGTTATGGCATAATGGTAGCTCCTGAAGCAAAACAGAAGGTGTTCTATTTTTAGGCTAGTAAACTTATGGCTCTTGGTCAGTTGCCATACTTCATAAAGGATCCAGATGCAATATTCCCTAAAGGCAGCTGAATCTGGCTGGGTCGACACTAGCTCATATGTTCACACTGCTACATTTAGCATTACAGTGTGTTTCGGGGAACAAATGCATAAGAAAACATTCAGTGTACAATTTGCAAGTGTTTATTTTGCAGAAGCTTAATACGTTACGTATTACACACTGACACATAGTCAAGTGAGTGTGATTGCTCACAGATTGCCTCACTGGCAGAAAGCTTCTGTAAAGTCTTACCTGTTCAAAATCAAGCTGTCATTTTTAAAGGAGGGTGAAAGTAATTACTGTTAAACTGGTTTTTAGATGTGTATATTGTATGTTTTATTAAAAAAAACAAGGCTCAGTGTGATGGGTGAATGATTTGTGCATGGTGTCCAGATTTACTGCATGGAAAGTGACACACTGACTCTGAGTTACTAACTGAGTTAATACTGAGTTAATAACTATTTCTTGCAGTAAGGTTCTTTATTGCTCCTCCTATCCAAAATTAAAGTAACATTTCTCTGCCTTAAAGCCACAGAAATCAGTGGAAAATGTCCTAAATCTTATCTGTTCCTGGAGGGCACACTAAAAGTGACATTTTTAGCATGCGGGTGTTGGAGAATTAATTACCCATGCACGCTAGACACCATGGAAGGCCAAAGAAATCTTTCAGCTGCTACCCTCATATCAGCTATCCTATTTCCAGCCTGTCTTGCTGTTTATTTAAGAAGGGATACATCTCGTCTTTTTCTGAACCCGTCTTTTGTGATAATTTCTGAAAGGGATTGGGAATCTTGGTCTCAGATTCATTTCTGTCTGTGTCTCTTGGCTTACAGTAGATTTCTCAGTTTTGTGAGGACGTGGCTGACAGGAATGTGACCTTTGGTAAACTAAGAGTGATTTTTCAGTTCAGCCAACCGTTTCAATACCCTCACATGAATCCCATCCAGCCTTATGGGTTTGAATACAAGAAACTTTTTCATGGAGTCTCTAACCGGTTGCTCCTTCACTGTTAGTTGTCCTTCTCCTTTCCAAAATGTGCTGATTCATCTGGAGGTAGAGACTTAACTTTCCTTCGAAGATCAAAGCAAAAAAGTTGTCAACTATTTCAGTCTTTCCTGGATCATTGTCACTAGATTGTCTCCTCCATCCAGCCTCAAACCTTCACTTTTCCCAACTTCCTTTTGTTGTGTTTATCCAGGAAAAAGGAGATGCTTGCATAATGATTAATTCAGACAGCTTATTCATAAAACCTTTCATTGATTTTTTTTTCTTTTTTTTTTTTCCCTGAGAATATAGCTCAATGTTTGTTGATTAAGCAGCTTGCTTCCCCACAGATGGTAGTGCTGAAGCTACCCAAGAGCAGATGAGAAAATACAGAAACGTAGGTCTGCTTCATTTTAGGGGGAAAAATGCACAAAACATACGCTGACTATTTGGTGCTCTTAACCATGCTTTATTCACCCTGAGAATTAATGACTGTGGCTTGAAAGTGTAAATAATGTAAATAATGTATTCAGTTTATTTGGAAGAGGAAGGATTTCTTCATTGTGGGCTACTGGATTCTGAGTTAGTCTGAAAAGATATATGAGTGCATAAAACCTACGTTTTTAAAAATTTTAAACCAGAAACTTTCTGCTTAGATCTAAGGAAAGAAAAAAAAAGATAATGAAGGACACAGTGGAAAATTTACATTTAAAATAGATCTTGTTAGGCAAAGCAGCTATTAAAGTCTATTTAATTCTGCCACTGCCAGAGAGAAAGAAGCCTCTTTGTGTTAGCTAAGGGTCTTATGCTTTCGTGTTGTCTACCTGCTTGGTGTGTGTGCTGCTTTAGATTAAATAATCTGATGTTTACTAGCATAAAAATGAATGTTTCCAAAATCAGAGAAAACTCTGAAAAAGTTGGACAGAAAGGTGTGAATTTAATAGATAAATGCAGCAGCATTCCAAACGAATGGTAAACTCTCCAAGAGAATCATGTCATTGGCAGAAACAAGGGAAGGAAGAATGGCAGTAACAGAAACTGCTGTGTCTATCTTGAAAATTGGAGACTTCTGTCACACTTCAGAACTACTTGAACTAACAAACTAAATTAATTGATATTCAAAATTTTAATATGTATAATCTGTATGTAATCTATACATTTTATATAAACACTGGTTTTTTTCCTATCAGTAAATACATGTGTTTTCATTTATTTTATATCTCATCACTGGACATGGAACTCCATTTAAGGATTCTACAACAGTTCTATGTGCGCTAGAGAAACAAAAGTGATTTTATAAACATCTGACAAATTATAATGTTTATCAAATAGTGACATATCAGGGTGTGGAAAGATTATAAAACTCAAGCTATCTCAATTTCCTACAGTACTTGAACTGTATTTAAATATATAGTTGCATATTTTGTGTAAGTAACATTAGTATAAAACCAACAGTTTTCTGTTGCCTCCGGTTGTTTGTTATTTCTTAACTTATTATAAATAAGATAGAGGCTATTTCTGCAGAGGCAAACTAGTCTTCATTTCAGAGAGTCCTTTTAATTGGGGGTAATTCCAGGTAGATGTAAGGCTCAGTATACTAAGGACCATTTACATAAGATGACTTGGTGGAAAAAGGAGGTGAGGTGGTGAGCATATCTGAGAGATATAGCCGACAGCAAGGGCATTGGGAAAAGTCTTAAGGTGAATGAGATTGAACAGCTATTACGATCCCAGGTTAATTTAATACTTGTCCACAGAAGGAATTAATGCAGGATGGTTAGCACACTGCAAATTATGAATTGCCAAGAAGATAAACCCTAAGAGGGGCTTTGATTCCTGACAACCCTGTAGGGGCTGAAGTATGGAGCACAGCACCATCCGTGTTCTGTAGTCTGTCGGGGTCCACCTCTCTTCAGACAATCCACTGGCATGCTGCCTGCTGCTAGAGTTTCCGAGTCTGTTTTTCAAAGTGGATTTTGTTTGTCTGCCAGAATAGCAGCAAGTGGAAAATCTTGGCCAGAAGCAAAGATTACAAGGAAGCTGTAAATAAATATTCCAGACCTTTCAGCTGGCAGAAAGACATCTTCCTATAGATAAGATTCTCATCTCTAGAGTGTTTAGGTCTAGGTGAAATTTAGATTTCATTAGCTAGAATTTTTATTTCACTTTACTAGCCAACTAGAAAAAAAATCAAATTTTCATTTGCCTGTTGTATTTGCTTGCTCAGGTTAGAGCAAGCAAAATTAGAGTTCCAAAAGAAATGCAGTCATTATTGTAATTAAATTTTCGAAAAGTATATATTCTTAGATATTTTAACACTTTATTGGTAAAGAAAAACCTTGCTTAGCTTTACATAATAGCTAAAGTAAAAGTTCTACTGAATCTCCATAATAGTGCAAGAAATGAGAAAAATAATTTTGTTAAAAATGGTCATCATGTGTTCACAATAATTCCCTTTTGATTTGAAAGCAAAGCTAATACTGTTCTTTGTGCTTTCCAGTGAAATGATTAGAAATGTACACAAGAGTGAAGAAGCCATAGTTCATCTATTGTTTAATGTTCAGAGCAATAACAAGTGCTGAAATTCACACTTTTGGCATTGGGGAAGAACCACTAAGACTCAATTTCAATGCTTTGAAATAAAACCACTTGTGATAGTGTTTCATTCTTCCTCCCATTCTCTTTATGACAGTTTCCACAGGAGCCGTTTGCAGGGAGTGACATCTCCGGGTTTTTTTACAGGATAATTTAAGACTATTAACATTATTTTTCTTAGTCTGTGGCTCCAGCTGCTGCAATTTGTCTTTGAGATTCATGAGTGCTAAAATTCACCAAATCTAATTTAAAATGATGGAATATATTGCCATTCATTTACAAATGAGAAACAACTGCAATAAACACAGAGGAAAAATAACTGGAAGAAATGGATGGTATAATCATGCATATGCCATCGCCAGCCAGATCTCCTCAGGCTGGCTGTGTGCTTTTCTGCTATATCAGTCAATCAAATGATACTGTATTGGAAAAGCTTCTTGGGATATTAAGCAATAAATTTTTAATGACATTTTTTATGACTTTTACACATGCAGAGTGGCCCAGTGCAGCTGTACTGAGTTTTGTCAATTTTTCTAAGTGCGCATTCTTGCAACAGACCCTACCAGTCAGAGCATAAAGGTCTGTGGTGGGTTGACCCTGGCTGGATGCCAGGTGCCCACCAAAGCTGCTCTATCACTCCCCTCCTCAACTGGGCAGGGGAGAGAAAATATAACGAAAGGCTCGAGGGTTGAGATAAGGACAGGGACATCACTCAGCAATTACTGTCATGGGCAAAACAGACTCGACTTGGGGAAATTAGTTTAATTTATTACCAATCAAATCAGAGTAGGATAATGAGAAATAAAACTAAATCTTAAAACACCTTCCCCCCACCCCTCCCTTCTTCTCAGGCTCAGCTTCACTCCCGCTTTCTCTACCTCCTCCCCCTCAGCGGTGCAGGGAGATGGGGAATGGGGGTTGCGGTC
>NW_009220662.1:402-1045 GCF_000690835.1 Fulmarus glacialis | reverse complement strand
GCGCCCCGGCGCCCCGGCGGGGGCGGGGGGTGAGCGGGGCCCTGTCCTGCTCCTGGGGGCATCGCCTCGGGGTAGTCGGGTGCTACCCCTCACCAGTGAAACGTCATGAGCGAGGACATAAATAATATGAGACAAATATGAGAAGTAGCATGGGAATATAACATGGGAGAATAAATTTGGGAGATGTTGGCCAAAGCCTGTCTGGACACCTGAATTATTCCAACCGGAGATGGGAGTGTCCTTATGACCTTGCTACATTTGTGGTTTAGGTAGATCAGATAGATTTCGATAGATTTAGATGTGGTTTAGATAGATGAGAAAAGGAAAGTGTAATATGAATGGTAAGATGCAAAAGTGAAGATCACCTGGTGAGGAGTTTCCTTATCTCCTAACAATGATGGAAGGGCATCAAGTCATTCCAAGTACAGAAGGATAGAAGTTCAGGTAAGGCTTGCTGATACCCTGCGCCTGACCTAAATGAAGCAAGGCCGTGTAGGATGGGAACTGCTAAAGCTGCTTCTGTTCATGAGTAATTGAATAGCTGATATGTTAGCTGTTAACCACGTATGGGTACAATAATTTGGTAACTAATACTGTTTTATGGACATTCTTAAAAGAACTGTAAAAATGGTTGTTGGCCCCA
>NW_009220662.1:0-265 GCF_000690835.1 Fulmarus glacialis | reverse complement strand
TTCACCACTCAGTCAAGCCTATTGGGCAGTGTGGTCCTCCGTGCCGCAAATATTAGGAAATGGGCTGGTAACACCTGCTGAGGGCCTGAGGCCGGGACATGGAGAAGGAGACAGAGAAGGAGAATGGAACAATGCGATGACCCTGAGGACCGCAGAAATAAAGTCAGGACGAAATCTGGTAACCGGGAGCTCATGAGCTGGAAATGAGTGAGAAGGAGCGGGGCATGCTGGCTGGTCACGGGAGGTCCGGGAGCTACCAGCCGTG
>NW_009220661.1:68209-75174 GCF_000690835.1 Fulmarus glacialis | reverse complement strand
AAAAAAAAAAAAAGGCGCCAGCAAAAACTTGGCTGGGCTAAAATTGATAGTGTGGCCAGAACTAACTGACGCTGTCTCCTTGTAAATCATATTCAGTAGTCCTATTTTGTCCTAGTCAGGCACTTAAGTCTCACTGTGTGCACAGAGAGAATAACAATGACAGTTGCAATGCATTGAGCTTACAAGCATTAAGGAAATGCTTGTGCTTATAGTAAACCTTTCCCATTCACCTCTGTTCTTCCTTCTTTCCTCCCCTCCTCCATATGACTTCACTGTCTTTCACCTGTCTTAATTGTTCAGTGTTTATACCAGACTTAAAAACAAGTTTGATCACAATTGCACGTAAAAGGTCATGAATTCAAAATGCTGGCCTGTCTTGTGTTTTTAAAGGCAATTTAAATAAACTTGGAGATTACAAGACTCCAAGATTGGCTGACCTATAGAGAATAATGATTTGCTGCCTGACTCATAGTACATGTAGCACTTTGTCATTCAAAACATATTTTTACTGATCAGGAAACTTTTAAGTTGGTATTATGTCTAAGCCTTTCAGCCTAATGCTGAAACAGGCCTCTGCTCTAGGTAGCATCTGTGCATTCAAATGTAGCAGTGTTCATTCTAAGCCAAGAAAAGCGTCTAAACATGCAGATTTGCAAACTGAAGACTGACATCTGCCGCAGGAAATACATAGATAAGCTCATCACAGTGGTGTAGTCTTTGGAAAATCTATTTTAAGTTACTCAGTATTGCACCTGTCACTGCCACTATTGAAGAAGCACTTTCCCACCTTTGTGGCATCAGACCTGAAATTCTGATGTGTTGTGTGTTGTGAATACAGAAGCCAAGACAGTTTAGTTGAAAAATATTTGGTAGGTTTTACTTGTGTTTTCATGAACATATTTTGACAAAATTTATGTTGTCACATAAGCTAACTAGAGCAATTCTATACTAATTGCAAAGTAGGTTTCTTCTTTACTAGATGCCTTATGCAGTATAACTCTTGAGTATGTCTCTTGTAGTGTTTGTACTTTTTGGGGAGGGGTGGGGTGGGTAGGGTGTTACTTTAGTTTTCTCAAATGTCTTAGCAGCTCTTTTGATACGTTGCTGTCTTGGTACGTGAAAAAGCTTCTTCTCTTTCTAAGAGTTATGAACAGCGATGCTTTTTTTTTTTTTTGCCTTTTTTTTCCTTATAACGGAAGTTGTAATTTGGAGGAATATGAGATGGGAACTTTGATACCATTGACATTGACAGTTACTCAAGGGCAAGGCTAGGTATACTCTTTTCTAGCCTGTGCATATTTGTGCAGCTCACGTTTCTGCTCATCACTATATGACAGTTTATTTCCATTGTGTGTTATGCAGAGGAATAAAGTACTTAAAATGCAGATATTGTGGAGTCCACAAAAGTGTGCTTTTTTAAAACACTAGCTTTTAGTCATTACTATGATTCACCATGTGCTTTTTCTGTAGACTTTATTTCTTCCCTGTAGCACTGAAGTGGATAATGGAGGTTTTTTGTTTGTTTATTTTTTAAATCAGAAGTAAGCTTGATAGTTTAAGGTGATGCTCTGGAAGCTTCTTTAGTTTGAATTTTTTAACTGAACTGTTGTATATGAGCTTTTTATATGGAATGCATGTGACTTCTTAAAAGGAGCTTAGATTGTTCAGGTTGTTACGGCAAACTTCTTTTTGGTCGTCTGACATGAGATGCTGAGCCTTAACTCGTGAATGAATGAATTTACACAAATGTTGATACTTGGTTTTCTTGATAATGGTTTTGATGTTTTGCTGTCCCCACATAATTTGAATACTGTATAATGTTCCGTATAAATACCAATCAAGTTCTATTACTACTTAAATGTGAATGACTGCTTGAGGTAATGAAACTGTACTTTACAGAAGAGGTAGTTAAACCTGACAAGAATGTTGTAAACGAAGCAATATTATGGGAAGGTACACTGATGTAGTTTTACGTGTTATAGACCTGGTGTAAACCCCATGGTTCACTCGCCGATTTATGGGTTTTTTATTATTCTTTTTTGTTCATTTGCCTTTTTCCCTCAACCAAAAATAAAGTTGCATATGTGTTGGGTATCTCTCAAGCCTCTTTATTAACATTAGAGTTGCATAGTGCACACTGGACTAAGAAGTTCATAGAAGAAAAAATTATCAGACTACTAAACACAAAGACTAAAATAAGTGGCTTGCACTCCCAGCTTCTGATACCCTGTGGCTCAGGGGGAGAACAGCTGTAGAAGTATGGCTGTGTTTTTTGTGCTGTTCTTACTGTCCTTGGTAGGGATGCCCATGGGCTCCTTTTTGAGACGGTGTTAGGCAAAGTGGCACTCTGATAAAATCCACACTTGTCTTGCACTTAGTTTCCAAAAATGTTTCTGCGTTCTTTGAAGAGTTTGGTTACTAGTAATGCTTAGCATTTAGGTTAGCCCAGTCAACCAGTCTGGACATCGGTTTATTTAAAGTCCTTGGGTAGTTGCGCAATTTGGTGTTTAGAGATCTGACCTTCAAGTTCCAGTTAATGTTAAGTTCTAGAGTCTTATTGCAAATTCTGAGGGGAAAAGTAGCAGCTCTAGATACTGTTTTCGAGATCTGTTTTTGATGCTTTTTACAAAAGAAACCAAATCCTGTTCTTAATTAGACTTGTTTTTTCTTCAGAATCTTTGAGCATATGTAGATCTGGGAAGCTGTTGATCTCTGCAGTTTGTGCAGTCTGGCCTGTGGAAGGGAATGTTTTTAAGCCTTCGGTAGAGTAATACTGGGAAGATAGAGGTGCTCCTCAGACTGTGTGTTTATTGGCTTTATTCCCTTGCCTGGTGTTTTTCTCTGCCTTACTTGTCTTCATTCTGTACTGCTGCTGAGTTGATTAATGGATGCAGATTAAGATATGCCTTAACTGCAAAGGAAAAGGGGTTGGTTTAGTAAGGATCATTTGAAAACCTGGTCTAAGGAACAACTCCTATGGAAGGAGTGATAGATGTATTTTTTCCCATAGCTGACATAGAAAACTTTGAGAGAAATGTAGTATAAAATTTTACCCAACTCAGATGACTTCTTTTTAAGTCCTGTTATCTATCTAAATATAGATTCATAACTTAACCTTTAACTCCACCCAGTGCTGTGTATGGTATTCTACTATGATATGCAACTGGAATAGTTGAGGCACCCTGTCTATGTTGGAACGCACAACCCTGTGTACATCTGCTTATTCGTATTGCTCAGAAGAGTAGTGAAACACAATAAAACTTGTTTGCTGTGAAGTAGGGTTACCATGTTACTTATTATTCAAATGACACTGCTTTTTTTTTTATCAGTGCTCAGTACTGTTGACAGTAGTATCAAGTCCCTGTAACTAATAAAAATGCTGGAATTCAAGTGTACAGCTTTTGCCATCCAAAATTATTTGAGTTGTTACACAGTATTGCTGATGCACAATAATATTTAAGCAAGCAGCAAGATATTGCTGCGTCTATTAACTTGGGAACTTGATACAATTTTATTATGAGTTAACTGATGAAATGATCTTGAAGTTCCACTTCCGTTTTCCCCATACAAGGGGAAAATAATTTTGCTATAAAGATTTATATTCAGGCTCTCCTAAATAGCTTTATAGCTGAAACCTCTGATAAGGAAAGGGCAAATTCTAAGGGCTGTTCTCATTCCGTTGTAGACTGTATCCTGAAAGCTGTATTCTTGTAAACTGTATCAAATCTTAGTTTATTTTGTGCTACAGTCTGATTTCAGCATGGAGGTCATGCCCTGGACTACTTAAGTAATACATAAAAAGCATCTTAATGTGTTTGTTCTTTAGAATCCTTTATTTAGGTGGAATTTATTTAGTTATTAATCTATATTCTGTTTAATATAGATCACTGAAATAGTTTTGATGCATTGCAGTCTCACAGATAGCAACGATACAGCTGGAACAGTGGGCTGTGGTAAGGAAGGGGGACTTTGACAGGTTTGTGGTTAAGTCTGGAATCTTGTGAAATGTGGCTGTGCGGCAAAGTCATGAGATGGGCTGAGCTGGTTTAACTGTGTTGGTATTGAAAAGAGGCAATTCCACTGTTTTCCTAGAGCTTGCCATGGTCTTTACATTACCTGTCTGTGAACTGATTTAGCTCATAGCAGCTCACCCAAGAATAACTCCCCTCCCCTCCATGGGCTGCATAGGCTGAAGAGTTCCATGAGAGCCAAAGTAATTACAGAGGAAGAGACGGGGAATTTTTATGGCTGTTACCAATGCTGAGGAGATGGGGCAGCTCCTTCTGTTAGTATTGAGCTGTTAGCAATTCCTAAACAAAATATTTCAAACTGATAATGAGTCCTGTGGTTCTGAATGCATGTAGTGCAGTGGCAGTTTGGCAAGCAGCCGAGTCACTTCAGTCTTTTTAGGTAGTCTGAACAGGATCTGTGCCTGGGAAGATTGAGGTGTTAAATTCCGTTTGTGAACTGTACTGCATAATTAATGTATGTGTTAAATACTGAAGTTTTCCTGATTCCCAGGGCTCTTAGGTTGTGTACGTTATCTTCTCTAGCATGTCTTGAGCCAATCTCATTCATTTCTTCATTTCTGCCTGTCTTTCACAGTAACTTAAAATATGAAACTAATTTCTTTTTAGTCTTCTGGTTATGGGACAGCAAATCACTCTCCATTTCTTCTAGTGTTGTCGTGATCTCTAGGACTAATGTTAGAGTTCTGGGTCAAATGCCCTGTGTGTACCACCATGCACTGAACAAGCACAGCAGGTGAAAATTTCCCAGAATTTGTAAGTCGCTGCTGGAAATCCATTAATATGGAAGCAAGATTTTTTCCAAGAAACGGACAGACTCCTTGCATACTCTTAGAAGTGTCTGATTTGAACATGGGGGAAGCAGTCGACTACGATGCTCAAGACGGTGTGGCTGACCTTGTTTCTAACCAGTGTTCCAGATGAAAAGACTAATAATTAGCAAGGTGTCTTGATAGTCTGTTAGTTACAAAACCATGTATTTTTTAAAGTAAATTAGATCACATTTTCACTAAGCAATTGCTATTTAGTCCTATGCAGCTATTTTAAGTTGACATTTGTAGCAGAGATCTAATTATTGTGGTAATTACAGTGGAATCCTTCTTAATTGACTACTCGTGAGACTGACACCAGTTGATTAACAAAAGTGATCTCCATAGTTTTTCTCCATGTTTGGAATACGAAGGGAAAGTTTTAGGCTCTGCTATTATAACAAGATGACAATTTTCTGTACTGCATGGAATGATTCAGGGCATTGAGAGATCTTGGCAGCTTCAGAAGGAAAGATCTACAGCCATGTAGTTTAGGTGAATCTTCAGGCGGCTTAAATTGATGTGAGGAGGTGCTTACCCTGTGTCGATATGTACTAGTAGTCATAATAGAAAGATGGCTTACAATTGCTTGTGGGCCAGGCAGGGTGGGGTGGGGGGAAGTGATCTACTGTCTTCCTCAGGACCCATCACAGGGGGAGAGCAAGGAATGACATAATACTGCTTTGTTGATCCACCACTTCTGTCCTGTTTTGATCATGTGTGTTTGTTGTGACCAAATTTAAACTATTGCTAACACATTATATGATATTCATGTACTTGAGGTCAAAAGAGTAGAAGCTGCATTTATGCTTACCAAAGTAACTGTTGCCTTGCCATTATCAAAGGTCAGATCTATAAGCTGGTATTCAGGAGTTGGGCTTTGCTGTCTCGGTGTCAAGGATCAGTGTAACTCAGGGACTGATCCTGTGCCAGAATACCTGTTGAAGGCTTCTGTGCTCTGCCAGGCAGGATCAGATTGCGCTCATCAGTACTTCAGTCGGCTTTGGAGCTCTTCACCAGCAGTTGTTTGGAAACAGATGCTGTAACAAACTTATCAGAATGTCTTTGCTGTTTTGTATGTAGTTATGTGTGACTGGATACGCGTGTGAGGTAGTAAAAGGAAAAGTGTGTGGTATGTTTCTGTAATAAGCTGTGAAGCCTGTTGTTCAGGAAGAACTGAGCATTTTTGCCTTCAGCCATACTAGAAGCCACTAGAGCCACTTGCTGCCCTAAAGATAGGAAAAATGCAAAGGAAATCTGGAGTCTCTCTGAACAGTTTACATTGATCTAAGATGGCTACTATGTTCTGGCTGTGCATTCTGTACCTTTGCTTGCAGCATTGCTGGTGCTTGCGTGTCCCTGGGTGAGCCCTTTCTGTTGCAGTGAGAGTCCCACAGAAGCATATTTCTGATGCCTGAACTTGACTCTAGGGAGGGGGAAGGAATAACGTGAGTGAGGGGTGGCATAAAAAAACATGTTATCTTAATTTTCTTGCACATTATTCTGTGACATCACTCTCCATGGTCCTCGTAATCTTGGATATAAGTTGTGTCTGATTAGTAAGTTGCAGGACAACTAAGATCTGGTAACAGGAAGAGAAGGTGAAGAGAATGAGCCAGTTTGGTTGTTTTATTCTTTTCTGTCTCCTTTGTGCACAGATGTATTGGATTGAATCTGTGGACAAATTTCCTTTCGAGTAGATTGACCATCACTCTTCCGAAGGAGGCCACCTTCCCTGATCGTGCAGGTTACTGAGATCCTCATACGGCTGAGAGACAGGATACGTATCCCATAGCTCACTGAGCCAAGGAAAGAGGGAGGTTGGGGAGTGATTTGCATGCAGTAGGTCATAGAAGTGCTTCAGTAGTCCCTACCGTATGTTATGGGATGAGTTAGTCTGAATGGTCTTGGTGTGCAGCTGGGTCTCCTAGCAACTTTGCTCTGTTGTCTTCCACTATCCTTCCACCAGTAAACGTTGCTGATGTAAGATAACTTAGGCGTAGAAATAATATTGCCCCTGTGAATTTAGCAGCCAAAAATCCTTACCTTGTAGCCTGGAATCAGGTTGCTCTTGAACCAGTTCATCACCTCTGGATGATAATTAACACATTCTGATATTCCCCCTGCC
>NW_009220661.1:18556-68198 GCF_000690835.1 Fulmarus glacialis | reverse complement strand
CCCCCCCCATGTTTTCTTATTTCATCTTAATTATAGAGTAATGTGTTTGTGTTTAAGATCAGCTGAAATCTTGTTGGATGATTCTTGTGTGTTTACGTTTTTTCTAAAAGAGTTTTGTATCACAAGTTGCTAGAAGGTAAAATGTGTATAAAAAAGACAGGTCTGTGAGTTGGTGTACTTGTATGTCCTTGATTCTGTCTCAACTGTGATATCTTTTAGTGTAACTGTGGTGAACCTAATGCTTCTTGACAACTACCTTTTGAAACTGGTATCCTTTTTAGTTCTTGTACGTTAAACATTATAGTGTGAGCTGTGAGATGATAACTTTGGAAAGCACTTCTGGCAGGCAAGGAATGGATGTGAGAGGATTCTCCCTAGTCATACTGATGTAAATCAGCAGGTCTGCAGAGACCAGTAGATGGGCAGTGGTTTGACGTGGTTCCCAGTAATGACAGAATCAATTGTAGTGTCCTCTTGTGTAGTTTTTGTATTTCAGAGGCAAAGATGCGATTATGATGTGCACAGACTTGAACTCAGTCTGGTGTCCTTTTATAAGTACCAATATTTTTAAAAACACTTTCCACTTGCTGTGTGTGGCTTCGTCCACCACCCCATCCTTTGCTTCCCCCAACAAAGAGAGCACTCCCTTCCTTAGGGTAGGCTTTGAGAATTTAGAGACTTTCTGCTCTGCTCTACACACTGGACTTCAGAGTTGGCTGTTTCGGTCATTTCAATAAGCAAATGTGCTTTAAATGATTATTTCTTTTAAGAGCTCTGGAATAATTTGGAGAAATTACTTGAAGAAACATGCAGTCAAATTACAAAACAGTGGATTGTTTCTTTCATTCTTAGGAAGATGCACTCATTGCTACTGCAGTAATAGTTTTTTCAATTGACTTTCTAAAAAGGTAATATGCATTCTGTCACTTTGGTTTATTCAACTGTTAATGACAGCGTTATGTCATTTAGTCTTTTAATACCTTTTGTTGCAGTTATCTTACTTTGAACATAGTCTCCGAGTGCTGTAGAGTAAATATTTCGTCAAAGACATCTTTGTGCTCTGTCAGTGCCAGTTGTCTTTGAGAAACTGTAACTAACTTGGAACGCAACAGTGATGTTGCCAAAAATTTACCGGGTATTACCAAAATGTGAAAGAAGTCAAATACTGCTTCTGCTTGCAGGCCAGAGTGCCTACTTGTAGTCAGGTTGAACCACAACTATAGTATCCTTTGTGTTCTAATTATTGTAATTCAGCTTTTTTTTACGGTAGTGTGCTAGAAAAGCAACAAGTATGCAAGTACTAAGCTTATTTTGAAGAATTACACTTGTGTCCTTGCATTAGCATTTGAGAGAGGTCCTGTTGCCCCCCGAAGCAGAACTGAACAAAAGTTCTAATTCCTTCAGGCTGCAGTGAGAGCTGCTCTGCTGTGTTCCTGCTTTCCCTAGTGCCTTTGTTGCTGCCAACTTGCTTTAGATTATCTTTTCACTCTTTGATGTTTTGGAACATGCATGACAGTACTGATATAATAGGAGTGGATACAAGAGACAAACTTGGTATCTTAATAGAAATGAAGATTACAGAATAATGGTGTCGAGAGATAATTTTGCTTAGGAAATTTCTTGAGTACATCATGCCTTGACACATTCTGGGTAGTCAGAAGAAGGGTTGCTGTTTGGTGGGCTTTTCCTGTAGACTGTCTAATTAGAGGAAAATTTCTAAAGGAGGAAAGTAGTTGTGAAGCTTTTGTTTTTTAAACAACTAGCAGAATAATCTGATAAGTGTTGGAATTTGAACTGTCCAAATACTTTTCTGGGCAGGAATATAGTGGGATGAATAAGGTGCAGTTTCATGTTACTGGCTGGGTGTTGCAAAAAGTGATGAAGCTGCTCTTTTCCTCAGACACCCTCTGTCTCTGCGCTGAGTGCTCCTACTGGGAGCTCCTACTGAGTGCATCCTTTTGATTCTGGGATTGTCTGGCCACGTGATGAGCCTGTGTAGGAAGCTAACCTGATGGAAAATTAACTTGGGGGGGGAAGGCAAGCAGATTTTTAGATTTTGGATGAACTCTTTGTATAGCTTTAAACACAAATTTGGATGAGCATTAGTACAAGGTAGAGGGAATTAAGTTTGAGGAACAGTACCATTGTTCTGAAAGTACTGGATCAAATTAGCATCACAGCACAACCAACTGCCAAAGTTGTACTTCTGATAGCTTTTTATGTCAGGCAGAGAAAGCAACTGAAGAGGAAAGCTTTTCTGGATATGAGCCTAACTAATAGGTTGAAAATAATTAAATGTAAAAGTGGAAGGCAGTTTCAGTGAGAATAAACTACCTTCAATAACTACGTGTTGTGAAACGGTATGTATGAAAGATCCAAGTTGAGAGAGAGAGGGAAGAAAGCTAAATCTCCTGTATTCTTCAGTAGTTTGGACTGAGTTTTTGTAAGACAACTGCAGCTATTCCAATGTAGTTTCAATAACACAGAAATCTGGAAGCACTGAAAGTGGAAATGGATGAATAGGAACAAATAATATGCGAACAATTAATACTTACATGAAAGATTTACCTCAAAAGGAGGAACAAGGTGAGATCCATCTAGCAATGAATATGCAGAATAAGAAGAGAATATTCTGTAAATATTTGTAGTAAGAGGAAACCTTGATTGTATTTGATACTGAGATGTTTGAAATGTTCATCTGCTATAGCTTTTCATGAGGTTCTTTTTTTTTTCCCCCTTGGTATTCATTTTAAAAAGATATTTTTTAATTTAGTGATGCAGCTAAGCCAGTTTAATGGCTAGCTGCTACCAAAGGGGATCATCTTCCTCTCATCCTCCCTTTCCTCACTGCCTCCCCAGCCCCCTGGCAGTTCAGGGAGCTAATTTGTCAGAAGACTAATTGTTCCTAATTGCTTTCAAGGGAAATAACAGGAGAGAGATGGCTTTCTGTGGATTTGATTCTCTAAACTGTCATCATAGGTTCAGTCTGGCATAAGGCAGTGGTAATATGGAGACTGACAGCAAGGGGCACAAGACTGCACCTTGTGGTGGTAGCTAACTGTTAGATGAGTTTCCTTCTAACATGAGAAATTACAACCTTTGATCTTAACTAACTCACCTAAAATTCATGCTAGGAATTTAAAGAAACAGTCTGAAATAAGTTCTCAAATAGCTGTGAAATTCTGAGGGACAGATGATGTTCCAGAGGAGAAGGGAAAAGGCACAGCAACCATGCTGCTTAAACCCCAAAAACCCAACCCCCAAAAAAACCCCAAACAAAAACCCCCAAATCAAAACCCCATTAACAGCCTGTTGAAAAGGTGGGAGTTAGAGGCCTACAAACAAGCTATCTTAACACCAGTTCCTGGAGGAATATGGATAATGTGAATTATTTAGCCCCAGTAATCACCTGGAAGATACTAATCTCTTTGTGAAAACTAATTTGTTGTTCAAGAACAAACCCTGGTTAATCTAGTCTAACTTCTTTCTGTGGCAGGGTAAGGGACCTGGTGGATAGTTGCATCTTGACTTTTAAAAAAGGCTTTTTGATACTGCTCTGTTATGCAATGAACAGAAACAGTATTATAGAAACTTTTATAGTGGAAATATATCTAATTGGAAAACTATATCCGGAAATGGATGAACAGTCAAAGTGAAAAGATTTGGTAAAAATGTTGGTATTTTCAGGAATGACTTGGAGTACAGCATCTACATATTAAAGCAAGGTAACATGAAGGGCAGCCAGCGTGTTTGATTAGGATTTGGAATTCAAAATCATTCTGACAAACTGAGGAAACCACTGCATTTTTAAATGGAAGGCTATGGTTTCAGATGAATGAGGTGTTGCATGTGGGTCGGAGTAATCAGCTGTGCAATCATAGTGAAGAATGACTGCAGAATAGAAGCTGTAAACTGTAGTAGGTTAGTTAACTGTAGATATTTAACGTGCTTTCATGTTAAAAATGAGTGCTTCCAGAGTTACCAATCACACCTGATATGTATATAAAGGAGAGAGAGATGTGCTGAGCCACCAACTGAGATGTTGAAGTTGGGGGCAAAGCTGCTGTTGCTGATTTCTGTCCAAGTAAGTGAGAACTTGGTGCATAGGGGTGTAAAGGGGACGTTGCCTTGTCTGCATATTTTCTTTTATTTGGTAGAGTGTCTCTTGTGATGAATTGAAACAGATGTGAGTGGCAGAGGAATTTACCTGTTTCAGTGGAGGAACTTTTATCTAGTTGCTTTCATAATTTGTGTGTCTACTAACACTCTCTGCTCAAGTACTGAGTATTTTTGTAATTGGGATGAAAGTTGGGCAAAACTATGATTTGTGCTTCCATTTCAAAAACATTGTTAAGATTTCTTCAAATACTTGTTACTGAAACCTATTAGGAAATTAGTATAGACTACTGGTACTAACTAGCAGTGCCCATTTCCATATCAGAGAGGGATCAGAGAAACTGAAATCTTAATTTACTGTCTAACCCTCTTTTCTTCCCTGAAACAAAGCATTTTTTTGTGTTTAAAAACACAAGTTGGGAAAAATGCACCAGGAATCCTTCATATGATTATTAAAACAGTAAGCCTTTGCTGTTACTCAAAAACCATTGGTTATTACTATGTATTTTACATAGAATCCTACTGTACTATATGGAAATAAAGCTTAATTCCCAGTTCTGCCACAGTTGCAGCTGTTGGGACAAAGTCCTGAAGAATTATTACCGTTTACATAAATTTGAGGTGTCCTGCAGCAGTGCTTTACTAAAAGGTAGAAAAGAAATTGTTTTGTGCCATACCCAAGAAAGAATTTTAGCTGCCACACTCCTAGGTGACATATGTGTCTACGCTTAACAAATGCTAGAGGATCAAAATCAGTCCCATGAGTTTTACTCGCGACTGTGTGATACATCTTATTCTCACTATTAGTCTCTTTTCATGAAGAAACTTTTTAACAGGGGACAGATGTGAAAAAATTCCTGCAGCTTGTTTGAAGGTAGAGATAGGCTAAAATCCTGTGAATCCTTGCAGCAGAATTATACTCTGAAGCAGGTTTTAGTTTGAGGCTGTACTGACTGCAGTTTACAATAAAGCCTATTTTATAATTTTCTTTTTTTTTTTTTTGAAGTTTAGACAGAAGATGTTAATTGTCTTTATTGTACTGAAGAGGAGGTAAATTGAGGTCAAACGGACAAAAGCATAATAAGATCATACGGATGAACACTGATACGTTTTTACTTCAATATTAAAATCGATTATCCCTGCTACCCTTTCGTCGCAGTTCTTGTTTCGAGTATTTTGGTAATCTGGTTTATAGCATCTCACCGATAGCTGTATTGGCACAGCTGATGCAGCACTAGTTTACTGAGCACCTGGGAAGGAACATCTGAGTATAGAAACTTAAGAAACCAGCTTTGGTACTAGGGAAAAAATACCAGGTTACATAGTCAGTAAACCATTTATATACATGCACACATCTTGCTGTGTGGGTTTTTGTTGGTAGCTCTGTATGAACTCTGCTGATACTACTTCCTGTCTTGACAGCACCACAGGAAGAATGGAAGGCATTTGAATAGTAGCATTAGAAGATTACTAGAATTTGTGATGTTACTGATCTGTTACTTGGGTTGTAGTAACAGATATAAATGTAATTTACTTTTAAGCTTGAAAAACAGTTGCAGATTTCTAAAAGTTAATTATTCTCAACATCATGGTTTATAGTTTAATAATAAACTTTATTTGATGGATTAGGAGGGGGAAAAAGGAGGATAATGGAAAACATTGGAGGAAATGAGAATGTCTTTAGGAATCATTTCTCTGTCTGGGTAAAAATAGTTGCTTCTCTTCATAATAGGAGATGATGGCAGGCCTCCTTTCTGGTTTTCTGACATCACTGGCAATAAATGGCTGTAGCAAGTACAGGTTTAATACCAGAGCTACTACTGTCTGCAGCTACTTGTTATAATCTGTATATGTAATCAATCTTAAGTGTCTCTCCAGCAATATGTAAAGATGGATTTATGTCGCTTAGTGAGCCAAGAACATGCAACTTGATTTACTAAGTTTAGTAACTGAAGTGTTGTGTATGTGTAAGAGGGAGAGCTCCACCTACTGGAAAAACCTTCCAGTTTATGGAATGCAATTTTGAGTCAAGTGTGCGATACTGATTTCTTATGTCTGGTCTCAGGGATTTGGAATGAGAGCATATGCAAAGAAATAGACTTCTTTCAACTTTAAAAAGTCTGAGCTCTGAAAATATGTTCTCAGATTTTCATCTGGATTTGTTTTGTTTTTAGGAACACCATCTCCAACGGGCTATCTCAGCACAACAAGTATATGGAGAGAAGAGGGATAACATGGTTATACCGGTTCCAGAAGCAGAAAGTAATATTGCATACTATGAATCTATATATCCTGGAGAATTTAAAATGCCAAAGCAGCTGATTCACATACAGCGTAAGTAAAGTAACTCATTCATCAAAGTCTACACCAATAACTTTTATTTTGCTAGTAGTTCAAGAGATTACTTTCAAATGTCTGTTGAGCTCACATCAGGACTGACTTCTGAGAATTAATTTTTTCCAACATGTAAAGGAATACATACTTCTTACTGAAGAGGTATATTTAGTTCTTGATCAAGAAGTAGATAGATGTCCTTCTTGAGTCTATGTCTGTATGTTAATACTTTTAAGTTTAGCAATCTCAAAAAGCCTGATTCTGCCCTTTATAACAGTAGTTACAGCTTGCAGGGAAGTTTAGGTTTGTTAGCAAGGATATACACAAATCTACTTGAAGAGGAGAATATATAATACATATTTAAGAAACAGAGTACCTGTCCCCTGAAGCTTAACCAGGATAAAATGACAGTAGAGTGGATTGGGAAGCCAGGCAGAAATGACAGCCGTAGTAGTATTTGCCTGTGCCTGAATGGAAGTATTCTACATCTAAAAATAGGTGGGTTTGATATCACTGATGACTTGTAAATGTATTGGGATTTTGGTTTTGTTGGAAGACAGCAGCTGTTCTGTTTGGATGTGGCCCTGGATATGAGCACCTCATTACTTCAGATAACTTTTGAAAACATAAAAATATCATCTGTTGCAGAATTCTGTTGCGTTGTGTAATTAGTAGAATTGAAAAGTAGTATCTGTGCTATGTAAATGGATCTCATGCCTAATTAACTTTGGTTAAATGTTAGACTTCTGTATCAGTCCAACCTTCAGTCGTAGCCTAAAGTATTAGAGCATGCTGCTCCGCTCCTAGGCAAATGGAGAGACTAATACTAGCAGTCTTCCATGCTGATACTAAGGTTACACTTCTTCATTCTTCTTTTCCTTATCTAGTGGTCTAACAGCTGAAATAGTGATTTTTCAGCTGCATTGTATTCTACCTATTTATTTATTAAAAGTAAGTGATGCTTTTCACAGTGTGTTTCCAAGTGTGCACTGGGGAAGAAATTTGTGTCTGTTACAAACTAAAACAACTTGAATGAGGCATGAGAACTAGGGAGATCTTCGTTTGAATGCAGAATGCTGCATTTTCATAGGATATCGTGGAAAACAGAACAGTTGTTTGTGTTCTGCAAAATGTTACTTGTATTTGAAGACGCCCTGCTTACATAGGGTAGACCATGCTGGGCCAGTTTAGTCTGACTCATCTACATCACAAAAATCATTGATGAGAATACGTCATTATAATACAGTCTGCACATACTTTTTTAGACATACCTTTAAAGTGTATTTGGGCTGAAGTCTTAACTGTTGGTAATACAATAGATAAAACTGCAGAATACTAGACAGCATTGAAAATTTTGACCAATCTAAAAATTTCTTATTGAAGGCAATGAGGTAGAAAGCTGCTAGCTGGCTTGACCGCTAGTAAGCTTTCATTGGTTAACAAAAGCATAGTCAAGTAGATAGCAACTTTTATTCCTGATTTTTAATGGTATAATTTTTTTCAAGAAAAAAATAGATACGACTTCGAAGTAGCATTACTACAACATTCAAACAAATAACTTTGGTTTTGTCTTCAGAAGAATCTGGTGTGTACTCCAGTGTCATGGACATCCAGACACTGGTATGAGAACAAAACATTTCTATAGTAAAACTAACTTTAACTTTCACTGTATCGTTTAGCTTTTAGTTTGGATGCTGAGCAGCCGGATTATGACTTGGATTCAGAAGATGAGATCTTTGTGAATAAGTTGAAGAAAAGAATGGACATCTCTCCTTTGCAATTTGAGGAGATGATAGACAGACTAGAAAAGGGCAGCGGTCAGCAGGTACAACGGTACTTTGAATAAAGAATTTGAAATATACACTCTGTGTATTGCTATATGAAAGTGACATGCTGGGTTTTACATTTAGCCAGTCAGCCTGCAAGAGGCCAAGCTGTTGCTGAAGGAAGATGATGAATTGATCAGAGAAGTGTATGAGTATTGGATTAAAAAGAGGAAAAACTGTCGAGGTCCCTCTCTTATCCCAGCAGTGAAACAAGAGAAGCGAGATGGTTCCAGCACAAATGATCCTTATGTTGCTTTTAGAAGACGAACAGAAAAGATGCAGACACGAAAAGTAAGTAGATCAATACCTCACTTTGCTTTTTTTTCTCTTCCTTCCCCCCATCTCAAAAAGTAGCTTATATAAAGAAGCAATTCTGCTATGTAGTATAAAACAATAAAATTTGGGGCGTTCTTTTGTTTTAATTTACAAGGGTAAATACGTAAAGAAACTACTTTAGGACAGCTATTGAATGGAAGTTTGTATTTATTATTTTTTCACTAAATGTACTGCTAAACCTACTTACGGTGTTGGTAAGGTATAGCTCATTGATAACATGCACGTGCTTCTCTTTGTTTTAGTGTGTGGGGTTTTTTTTTAATATACATAAATAGTTATAACTTAAATAATCTGAATTAAAGTAAATGATGTGGGGAAACATACACACTATGTATTTACAGAATCGAAAAAATGATGAAGCATCTTACGAGAAGATGCTTAAGCTGCGTCGAGATCTGAGTCGTGCAGTAACCATCCTGGAGATGATAAAGAGGAGGGAAAAAAGCAAGAGAGAGTTGCTGCATTTAACACTGGAAATTATGGAAAAGAGGTAATGTTTATTGAAAATTTGCTGCAGAAAGCTTTGGCAAGTACTTTGTATTGCAATTCCCACAAATACTTAAAACAGTGAGAGATTTTTAAAATAAGTGTTTAGATTAGACTCTTTCACATTTACATGATAGCATATTTTCATATATGGCTATGGAGAGCAAAATAAAACGTTAGGAAGTTGCTTATTATGGAAAAGTGACCTGTCACACTAATTACATTGTTTTATTACATGTGTACATGTTTTCAAATGTATGTATATATCCTATATATTACACAGGAAGAGAGATCATAGTTTCAGGTAAATTCCTATGGAAATTTGTGTTAAACTTAAATGCATAGATTAAGGAAATCCCAACTAATTTTAAGGCCATTTCCAATCATGACCATTCTTCTTTTTCTTCATTGTCGCTGTTCTTTTTTAGCAAACCTTGATCTAATACCCTCTTGAGGAAAACAAATAAGCATTTCATACAGTATAACATGTTGTTCCGTGAGTCATCTCCAACTAGTGCTTCTTTTGACATCCTGTTTGTCAGCTGTGCTGAAGACCAAATGCTCTGTTCTGTCAACTGTCACTTTCCCAATCAACTGAGAATCACATTTGCAATGTGGACTTGTTCTTTAGCTTGATACTTAGAATCTGAATAGACTTCTCTAGCTTAAGCATCCATGTTTGAAAACAAATGTTTTGAGTCAGTGTTTTAAAGCTCTAAAACTAACTTTTTAGTCTGGTTTCTTAGGGAGACAAGTTGAATGTCAGTCTGTCCTCTCTACTAGGGGCGCTTTTTTCAAGCACTGACCATTTACAGTAGAAATAGAGAGGGGAGAAATCTCAAAGATTTTCCAGTAACTTTTTCAAGAAAATAAGCTGTTGAATAGAGGGAAGACTCTAATGCCCCCCTCAGAATGGAAAACTGCACTTCAACTCAGCACTTTCCACAGGACTTGAAATGTTATGTGTTTCATGGGTCTGCTTGTTGTGAAACTATTCCATAACACAAAAGAGGGAGGATTCATGAATAAGGGGCTCTCTCTTACTGTTTAAAACCTTTTGGGTAATAAATGTGTATTTTTTTAAATGGTCCTCAAGTGAGGAGGGAGGGAAGCTCCTGTTCTTTCCTTCTAGTTTCTGCTTCTTTCATTTACATTACTATCTTTTGCAGATGTGTTACAGGCTTTACAGGGTAGTTACCCTTTTATTTATTTGTCAGCATTAGTCATTGCAATGAAGTTTACATGTTAATATTCATGATTTCTGGAACAATACTTTTTATACTTCTTGCTGTCATCCTGGATGTCCCTTTACCCCAAGTTGCAAGTATTAGTCTGTGTTTCTCTGTGTTGCGCCATTTTTTACCAGACATGCATTGTAAATATTCCAACAAATAAATAAAAAATTTCTGATTTCAGGTATAATTTGGGTGACTACAGTGGAGAGATCATGTCTGAGGTCATGGCACAACGGCAGCCGATTAAACCTACCTATGCTATTCCCATCATTCCTGTGACTAACAGCAGTCCTTTTAAACACCAAGAAGCTATGGAACTGAAAGACTTTAAAGTTAAAGTGAGTAATGTCAGTAACCAGGTGACTAGTTCATGCTGCTACATAGGCAAGTTACAGCATTTTAGGATGGGAGGAGGGTGGAAGCTGGAATAGACTAGCAGAGCTGCAACTGGAATAAAATGCTTTGTTCTATTGGAGCTATGAGGATAACATACAGACTGCTGGCATTCCTCAGGACAGAAATAAAGGAAGTATAGACGACTACAGACAAAAGGACATGTGCAATTGTATTCTTATTCTGGGGAATACGGACATTTTTCTCTAATACTGTCCATAAAGTTAGGATGACCTGAACAAAAGTACCTAGATATTGGACAAAGGTAGGACTAACAAGGTAAAACCCGTACCTTGTTCTAAATTCATGTAGTTATTTTAATCCGGAGGGTTGTTTTTTGTTCTATTTTTTTTTTTCTGATCCACTGATATTCCCAGCATGCTGTATATCTTTGTCTGGTTTTGTATTTAAGTAAAGTATCAAATAACCTTATTTGATTTAGAAAGCCGACCAGCACTTTTTTTCCTGCAGGCTTTAATTTTGAGTCATACAAAGCATAGCTACAATGCCAACAACTGAGCATATTAAATAGGTCAGGTGACACAGGAGAAATGCTGAGGTATAATTTGAATTTTAAACAAAGACTTCTTATAACTGAAGAATGTCTAAAGGCTGTTCTGAATCTGACAAGGTGGCTTGAATCAGTGAATAGTTCCATTGATAGTAGATCATTGTAATTGAGATTGCTGGAGTGTACTTACCTATTAGTGATGTTGGGTCAATGCAGTGTCTTGCAGCTTGAAAGAAATCTGTTTCTTGTAAACTTAGGAAATGAACTTAAACTTGACTTTGCGTAATATGGGGAAGTGTGTTTAATTTTTAGAGGATTTTCTGAGATTCTAGGTATCTTTGGGAAGTCTAACTTCTATTTTTGCCTTTAAAGCATTGTTTGGTACTTAGTAATTCCCTAACACTGCATAAATGCCTATTAATTTTAAATGTTAGAAAATAAAAAGGTGCCTCATCAAGATCATTGTATATATTTTGATCTACTTCTCCAAAGTAGTACTGTTATCTTAACTGCTAGTGTTTTATCTAGCACGGTTTGAACAAACAGTGCTTGATTCCACCGTGTCTGTTAAACGTTTCAATTATTGGAAATGAAATACAGATATTCATGAAACGACTGCATGTTTTGCTATCAAGATGGTGGAGAGATGAGTTCACTTTTTAGCTTGCTTACACAGGAGTTTTCTAAAACTCGTGTTTTAATCTAATTTGCTTGTGTGTGTAATTTTACACTGTTTTTTTTTTTTTCCTTGCAGCAAGATAAACCTGATGTTATTAGACCCAAAAGAAAGTATGAGAAGAAGCCAAAAGTCTTACCTTTGTCTGCTGCTGCTACTCCTCAACAGACAAGCCCTGCTGCACTGCCAGTCTTCAATGCTAAAGATTTGAATCAGTATGATTTTCCTAGCTCAGATGAAGAACCTCTCTCCCAGGTAGGACCTCTAGAGTTCTATGCTGCTCTTGGGGAAAGGATAGAAGTAAAACTTATGAATTTACTAACACCTTTCCTTATACACCCCCATCCCCTCTTTAAAGGTTTTGTCTGGTTCTTCGGAGGCTGAGGAAGAAAATGATCCCGATGGTCCTTTTGCCTTCCGTAGAAAAGCAGGCTGTCAGTACTATGCTGTAAGTAGAATTTCCTTATGTATCATAAGAGAGAGCATCATTGTGGGAGAACATCTTGTGTTTAATTGTTTAAAATTATTTTAAGCCTCATTTAGACCAACCTGGCAACTGGCCATGGAGTAGCCCTAAAGAGGGAAGATTAGGAGATGTGCGTTACAGATACTGCTTAACCACCCTCACTGTACCCCAGAGGTGTATTGGGTTTGCACGAAGACGGGTCGGCCGTGGTGGAAGGTAAGTGCTACATAATTGTTGCTGTTTTTAAAAATAAAATGGGGGGAAAAAAACCCAAAAAAACCAAAACCAAAACAAAAAACAGTAAAACATAAAGAGCAAAGTTTAAAAAAACCAAGCCCCTCAAAAATGGAGACATCAGAGAGATTGACTTTTTAAATACTTCCATTTGATAGAAGTTTCCTTAGCTTAATGTCCCAATTTATATTTTGCGGTAGTGGAAGCCACTTTAATACTGTTTTCTTAAATGTTTCTAGGGTTTTTTATTGCTGGCACTCCCAGTTCTGAGGTGAAAATACATGTATGTTTTCAGTTGTGATTGGTGGTTTGTATTTAAATGATTTACATAGTTGTCTTCAAATAGTAGCATTTAAAAATAGCAAAAGTCGCATTTTTCAGAAAACGCTTTTCTGAGTTTGGACCATATTTGGTGATTTGCCAGTTGTAGAGGAAAATTTTGGGAGGAATATTTACAAGTGACAATAACTGTTAAATTTCAAACATTGTCAAAGATATCAAAGAATTAAGGACTGACTTCAAGCATTTTGCTTCTAAGCCTCTTTATCAAAAACAATTTATAAATTGTTCAGTGTATAAGTGCTATTTCTTAAATATTGCATGTTGTCTTTAAGAAAATGGTACATTGGTATTAAATTTTATTTTAAAACAAATGTAAGAACATGATTTGGCTTTCAGATTAATGCTTAGCACCTCTTAACATATTAGCAAGTCAGATTGGCCTATCAGCAAAATCAGAATGGGAGGTGAAGGCTCTTACTGGGATTTTGCAAGGGGATTTGGAAGTTAATGTGTGACATCCCCATTGCATTGGGATGGTTGTAGGTATATTCAGTATATATGGGAGTAAGGCCTTTGAACTGAAGTTACTTTAGGAGGGCATTTGAATCACTTTTTAGTTACTTAAGCAATTTTATTTTATTCTCTAGGTTCTTTTTCTTTGCATTGTGGAACTCTTATCTTCCAGCCTGATGATTTAAAAAAAAAAAAAAAATTATATATGTTGTTGCAGTGTCTTAATATATACATGACGATGTACATCAGCTGTTCAAACAGTAAAAGCTAGAATGTACCTGTAAAGAGAAACCTAAACATACCGCTTGTTGTAAAATAATGTATAGTCATGCATTGTGTCTGTTTGGGGGGGTGTTGCTTGTTGTAGGACAGTTTTGTGTAGTTTCTTCTATCCGTTTCTCTTCCCCAAGCACACATGGCAAACGGGTGACTTTCTTGGTATTTTCTTGCCACTGTATAACTCTGCATTGTTTTCCTGGTTTTAGGGTGCTACTAGACAGAGCGCATTCGGACTACGATAATACATTTCATCAGCTGGATTTGGAAATGTTTTCCTCATCACAACACTCCTCAATCAGTCAATTTGCCAATACCTCAGAAACAAATACCTCGGACAAATCTTTCTCGAAAGACCTCAGTCAGATACTAGTCAATATCAAATCATGTCGATGGCGGCATTTTAGGCCTCGGACACCATCCCTACATGACAGTGACAATGATGAACTCTCCTGTAGGAAATTATACAGGGGTATAAATCGAACAGGCACAGCACAACCCGGGACCCAGACATGCAGTACCTCTATACAAAGTAAAAGTAGCAGTGGTTCAGCACATTTTGGTATGTTTATTTTGACAAACTTGCTTCTAGAAATTTTAAACTTGGCTCAGAAAATCCAGAATATCATTAGATCATCTATACTCTACATCATGGTCTATTTTGATGGTAACAGCCCATCTTCACGTTTATCTCTTTATTTGCTACATAGAATGTTTATTTGTATTTATTGCTAGTGGTAGTGTACTGCATCTCAAATTTATGCAAATGCTACTTTGGTATGCAATTATGATTTTAGAAATATGAAGGTTTAGAAACCAGTATTGTGTAGGGTTTAAGCTGACTCTGAAGATCTGGAATTTTAAAATTAAAAATACATTGATTGACATGTTGATGCAAATATTACGTTCCAAATTTTTTCTAGTACAAGGTGTGGTGGTGGTGGGAAATGTTTAAGTAAAATGTTTGCATTTAAAATCCCGGCATGTTATGAATTATTATTTGCACTTACATGAAATTAAATGCCACTTCCCATCCAAAAAATACCCAGCCCACCCCCACTGATGCATCTGCTCATGCTTAGCAAAACGCTTGGACTAATCATCTCTTGTCAGCAAGTGGCAGATTACATCTTCTAGAACCTGAATTACAGAATTGAGGACCTGACTCTAAGAAAACTTGATGTGGTGTTAATTGTTTTATAATTGGAGTACTATTGGATAGCATCACTGTTTATATTGGGTTCTTCACACTGGAAGATTGGTATTTACATAGTTAGAATGTAACTTAAATAACTCTTGAATTTTGATCAGTCAGTACATTAAATGTCATCTTTTTATAGAAAGTAAAGTGATGTTTTTTACAAAGAAATAACTTTAAAAGTTTACCACCATTTTGTGAGGAGTCTCTAGAATCATGTTTTCCTTGCCATTTTGAATTACGGCTTTAGAAATAAATTAGAAAACCTGGATAATGTAGGAGTTGGGTGGGGAGAGATGCATATACTTAATAAACTCCCTAACCTGTGGGATGTTTTGGAGATTTGCTCAAAGAGTGTTACCCTGGTATCAGATTACTTTAATCGTCCTGTTTTCCAGTATACTTTGTACCTTTCCTCTCTGCACCACCTGTTTTTGGTGTTTTGGGTTTTTTTTCCCCCCCTAAAAATTCTTCGTCCTTGCATTTTTAGACTTAGTGGGCAGCTTTGTTCTGCTGCTTTATTTCATGCTTCCTCTCTGTGCTGTCCTAGAGTAGGTCCTTGCCCCTATCTCCCATTCTTTTCTCTTTTATGACTCTTCTTGCTGGAAATGTATTAGGGCTAAAATTGACAGTTCTTCTGGTTTGTGATCTAAGTACAGCTTTTGGTGTTCAAATTCTGCCCCTCCAATGTTTCAAATCAGTAAACCAAGTCCAGAACTGAATGAGAGTATCCTCTGTCTAGTGGCCAGTCTGAACTATGATAAAATGGTAGTCAGGTTACTAGTGTGAAAACAAAACTGATGCGTGAATGAATAGATTGTAAATACACTATAAAGTATTAATGGGTAATACATTACATCTGAAAATCAAGTAGACTTGAAAAATTGGCTGATTGTGTTTCTGTCATATGTCTTTGTGTGTGTGTGTGTGTGTGTATAAATAAACACACACACTCCCCCACCCACCCCCGAATCTTTTTTCCTTAAATAGATGATTAAGTTATTCATCTACATCGTTTAGGAATTAAATGCAATCGTTATTTATGGTGATGAGTTCTGTACAAGGTTTTAATTGTGTGGTTGTGTTTTGAAGCCTGTGGGAAAGTAATACATACGTATAAGTACCTAGCATATTACATTCATTTGTGCTTGGAATTCTATGCAGATGGTTTATCATCTGTGTAAAATATTTGTTAGTATTTTGAGTTTTTCCAAATTTTAAATGTTGTGGAGTTTAGATTCATATTTTTGTTAGGGTTTGATACAGGAATGAAATACTCAATAAAAAAATATAACTATGTCTGAATTCATACATATACTTTAAATTAGTTACCACAGTCTTTGGATAGTCACTTGTTATTAATATAACCAGGTATATTGTACCCGTATAATTATTTATAATCTTAATCAGGATTCTTGTAGCATTGGAGGTGTATATGAGTTTGTGTATATGTGGTGTAATGATGATCGTCTGTTTAGGTGTAGGTGTTTGAAAGGAGCATGTGGTCTAGTTCATCTTGGTGCCGTTCTGTCTTCTATTGTTCTTGTTTCAGTTTCTTAAAGAATTCTTTAAGATACATTGTCTACACACATTACAAGTGTGTTTGTATGTCTCGTATGTATGAGTTTGACTTCTTCTAAGGAATGTGTCAGTTGGGGCTGCAGCTGCTGAGTTATGTCATCTTACTTTCCCTAGCAAATACTGTAAAGAACATCAGGTATCTAACATCTGTACTAAAGTTTTTCTAATAGTCACTACTGCAGATTTACAATGCTGTAGAGTGTCCCTCTTCCTTTTTCTTAGCTGTCTTTAAAGCTGGGAGTTGTGGGTGTGGATTTTTTAGGTTTGTTTCTCTTTGCCTTTTAGGTTTTTGAAGTGGCAGTAGGTCTTTTTACCAGAAAATACTTATTAATGCATCTCTACCTTTAAAAATCCTTTTATCCTTTTGCTGCTACTGTGAGTTGTGGTTAAAACGTATTTCTTACCTTTAAGAAGAAGCTTATACTGAGATTCTGTAGTGGCCAGCAGAGGTGGTTGTGTTGCTGTGTTTATCGTTCACCATCACATGATAAGTTTTGTCTGTTTCCATATTGAAGAAGTTTAGAGAAGTCTTGAGCTTTTTCCACCTTGAATGATCCAGACAACATGCTGCTGACATGGAGAAATTGCTGTGGGAAACCTTGCTTTTCAAGTCTGTTATACATGGCCAGTACAGGCATGAAGTTGAGATGGTATCTCAGGTCTTCTGTTAATCAGAGGACATGTTACAAACGTTGTGCTGTCACATACCATTCTCTGGCTACAGGAAGCATTGTTTTTCATCCTGAAGATTGGAGAGAGGTTTCCCCAAAGAGCCAGGCATTTTATAAACATTTTGAAGTGTCTTTGACTCTGAAGAAATGCGAGTTATTCTGGTCCTGGCTTTCAGAGTGCTCAGCATAAAAGATCTGTGGAAGATGAAGTTGTTGCATTGAGATTTTGTGTGTAAACTGAGAAGGGATGTCTTAACAAACAAACAAACAAAACCCTTACAAGTTACTTGAAAACAGGGCTTGTACTGGACTTGTTGTGTGCTGAAGGATAGACTTCGGCAGCAGGATCAAGTGGCCAAGAAAAGTAGCATCATTTTTGAAGAGGTTGGTTCCTTTTCATCTTACTGAAGAATTACGGAAGAGCATCCTTTGCCCTCTTGCAAGAAGAGCCGATTCAAGGATCTCCAGGCATATGTTATACAGAACACCACTAAAAAGCAGGCAAGAGTGTAAAAGCTTGATTCTTGTGGAGGAATAACTTGTTCAGTGGGGAAGCTATTCACTCTGAACAAAGTGCAACAAATACTTCAAGAAAAGGAGCCTGTATTGCTGACAATCTCATCAAGTTTCTGAATCATAATCTTCAGAGATGGAGCTTGTGTCTTAACTCTGGAGTGTACCGTAGGCATTAATATTCATCTGAAGTATTTGTGTCCCAGGAATTTAGTCTTCCTTGTTAAATTAATTGATTGATTTAGTTCTGCCAGGCAAATGGTAGTCTTTGAACTACATCAGATTGTAGAGACTCTGTGCTTTCTGCTGGAGACTTGCTGTTAAATATGTTACGTGCATATTTTCGGATGTTTGCATCTAGTAGGCAAAAGTTTGAGACATTTAAAAGTGCACAGCATGTATAATTCTGTTGCAGCCTTGTGTTTAGAAGGCAGACCAGAGATACCAGTCTTTTGAATACTGGTTCCCAGGCTCCACAGTAAGACCAGGCAACTGTCTTGCATTCTGTTCTTTTCTGCCTTCTTCATCCAGAAGCTGGATCACTTTGAAAAGAAAGTCTGCAAGCTGTCAAGACTAAAGAGGCCAGCAGTTAACTAGAATCTACTCACTAAATTTGTAATTCTTTCTTTGAGAAGTTGTTTAAGTATTCTAGCAGAAGCCTTACTGAAAATTCTTAAAGAGTTTTGACGATTGGGATTGTAGACCTTATTGTATATGAAAAACTGCAGGCATCCAGAATATAGTTAAAGAATCCAGAGTAGCTTACCTTGCATTTTCTTGTAAACTAGAGATTTAGATGATGTGCTGCAAGTTGTGCTTTGCTATTCAGTAACTTCTTCTGTGGGAATTCCATAGAAATAACGTTTTTCCCAGTAAACTTGAATGTTTTTTTTGCATCTCTTAATCTGCTTTTTAAAAGCAAGTTTGCACACTTGGGGGTCTAGCAGGATGGTGAACTATGCTTCCATTTCCCAAATGTGTGTTTAGCATTTCCAAATTTGTAATGTTGGTTGATGGATCTATACTATTTTTTTGTGTTCTCATTAAGGATACCTGACACCCATCTTCAGGCATCCCTTTCCTGGAAGGAGGCAGGAGGAAGCTTCTCAATCGTTGTGGCAGTTCCTCCCACCAGAGTAGAAGGACTTGTCCTACCTTTTCAATGCTTTCATGCCATCGCTGGCTGTCTTTAGATCTTTTTATTTAACCCTTGTATCTGTAATAGTCTCAACACTGCTCTCTGTTTTACTCTTCCCTTTTCCAAATGCTTATTTTCACATTGAGGATAAACTTAGTATGAAAAATACTGACATTTATAATGGCCATTTTCAGTTATCATTGGAACTTAACAGTCTTGGTCCATCTGTGGCTGAGATGTTTAGATCCTAGTTGAAGAAGCAGTGGCCTTGGGAGTAACAGAGGTTATAGCCAAGCCTAGGCTTAGTTGAGGGAGGAAATCTTAAAAGGAAAAACCTCTTTAGTCTGGGAAATGTGACTGGGCATGGGGGAAGAGTCAACACTTACTAAAACATCTGAGCACTTCTGGAGACTTTGAGACTTTGTAGTTACACTAGATTTTTTCATTCAGCTTCAGCCCAGTTGGGGTAATACTTTGCTCCAAAGTGCTGGATCTTTGGGCTTGTGTAAACTGTTACACTTTGTCTGCATCCCATGCGAGGATGGTCATGTTTATAACTGCGGAGTAAGCTGTGTGTACCCCACCTGGCCTGTGACATTTCAGTGGAAACTCATATTAAGAATGACGGGCAGACAAATATAAATGCATAGCATGCATTTCTAGCTTTCATTCAATGGCTAGTAAAAATCCTCATTAATTATTTTCTGTCTGTTTTTCTTCTGCTACCAAGTAGGGAGTGCATCTCTCTCTCTCTCTCTCTCTCTCTCTCTCTCTCTCTCTCTCTCTCATGTAGTTTATAATTTCTAAGTCTAGAGTTCTGATGTTAGGAATTTCACATTTAAGTTCGGTTGGGCTGAAATATAAGGCTGTTCTAGTAATAATCAAGGGCATAATGATTCATGTTCTCATAGTGTCTAATAATGCCATGTTTAAGTAAAATCAATCTTGAACTTCTTTTCAGAAAGTGAAACATCTTTGGGCCTGGTGCATCAAATACTAAATCACACTGATGGCTCTAAGTCTCTCCAATCTTCCGAATCCACTGGTGAGAACTTGCTATACAGTAGAAAATCTTTAATCAGGCAACGTAAGCCAGATAACGTCTCTTTATAAGATAGAGATAAAAAATGTGATGTTCTGGATTACTTAGTATTGTGAATGATGTTTGCTTTGCATGCACTTTGGCATTAGTAACCACTAATTGTTCTCTTATACAGCAGGGATGTGATGCTCTCATGTATTTCCCTTAAGAAAACATCGTTAACATGATATATCATCTTTCCACACACTTTAGCATTCTGTAGTTGATGGGCTTTCTTAATTGGAAGCTTTAGTTGTGTGATCTTTCTTCTGTTACCTCATCAAAACTGCCTTTTTAATGGCCATCACCTCAGCTGGAAGGATCAGGGAATCCAGCACTCTGAATGGATTTTTAGAGAGGTTCTTTGAACCCAATATAATCTTAATGCTTCAGTTTTCCTCCTGAAATAACATTTCTGCTTGTGAGAACAGATACTTAACTTGATGTTATGAAGCAACTGCTTTTTTAAGTTTCTCTAATTTAAATATCTAATTCTTTAGATGTTTAACAGGACTGAAGCATTAGCTGGAAGGTTTAATTAAGCTGTTTGAGTCTCTCAGTATTAAATTTTTTTTTAAACTTTATTAAAAAAGAATATGCTTACCTGGATAGGTCATTGCTCAGCTTCTGTCACAAATCTAGTGAGCATCTTCTATTCAGGAAATCAAAAGGAATGCTAGTAGAGGGACCAGGAGTTTACATGTGCATTTTCTGCTTTCCAGGATATGCTTCCTGGTTTTTAGGAAACTGGTTCTTGTGGTCAATTTTTTTGTAAGTCTATATTTTTCTACTTCAGGGAAGCAGCCTAACAACTAGTGAGTCACCTCACAGTAAAACTTGCAGCAGTAGTCGGGAGGGGAGGCTGTGGCTGTTTACCATACAAAGACCAATCTGTTCATACAGATTCCACAGCTACCCCCTATCCTCACTGGTTTCGGCCACTTCTGGGAAGGACTTGCATTTTCAGAGAAGCTAAACGTAACCTACAGGATTGTAAGGCTAGTACACGTTAAATGCTGTGGTAAAACTAGTTAGCACTGTAAGAATAGTTTTATATTGCAGTATAAAACTGCTGAGAGCTATGGATCTTTGAGAAGTCAATTGACAGCATCACTGTTACTCTGTGCTCCAGAAAACAACACCTGTTGAGTATCAGTGTCCCACGGAATTTGGCAGCTATGTAAACAGAATCATTCAGTTGAAAAATATTATTCAATGGCTTAATTTGAGCAAAAAATTGATATGTAATTATCCCAAAGATTACAAACATCTTGCTTATAGTTATGTAAATGATTGTAGGAAAACATATTCATAGTGTAGTGTGTTGTTAAAAAAATTGAGTTATTGCACAAGATTTGTGCCTGTTGCTAAGGAGATACTAAGCAGTCATTTATCCTGTCAATCAGTCTCAGTCATGTACAATGTTTCTTTCCTTGTATTCATAGCTGCAAACTCCTGAAGCTTTTTCTTCTACCTTCCATTCCTTTTTGCAGTCTGTAAGCCAGAAAACATTTCTCTTACTTGCTGCCAAAGTATAGCACTAACACAGTTGCAGAATAGTTGTGTGCATTGTCCCAAGCTGTTAAATGAAGAGGATAACAGCGTAACACGATGTACTGACTTAAAATCCTGAAGGTTGTCTCACCTGAAATGTTGTAAGTTGATCGGAATTCTACCAGAAAGAATTCAGAAGCATACCGAGTTTTAATTGTTCCAATTCAAAACAGTATGCTGCAAACGAACAAGTAAGAAGCATTCATGTAGCCTAGCCTCTCAGTAAAACTCGAGCTACCGATCTTCTGACCAACCATCTTGAGATGTGGGTAACTCCAGGTAGGGTTGTGCCTTAAAGGTTCCTAATGTTTAAGGTTAGGAAAGGAGTTGGGTTAGGTTAACTTCAGGAGTAAGGTGACTTGCATAAATTACTGAAAGTGTCTTGGAAAGTATGTAGAAGTTTGGGAGGAAGGTACAGTTGTTAGCTATGAAAGACAGTGGAGATACTCTGAAACTGAAAAGTTCTTATTTATAGTGTATCGGTAGTAGTGGTTGAGATATTCCCACCTCCACCCCTCGCTGGCTTCTGTGTAGTGAATGAAACTGGATGTTCTGTCACTGTCCAATTCAGTAAATTCTGTAGTATTAAATAGTCATTACTGTATGATGGAACCATGACCACTGTGGCCCTAGCATGCTGTTTGAGAAGTGTCTGTAAACACTGCACTCCTGTCTAGGGCTGCTGAAGCAAGAATCTGTTTTAAAATCTCATGTGTCGTTTTTAACAATTGAATGTTACGTTTTGTCCCTTTTTTTAACTTGAAGCTGTTCAGTTGTCTGTTGCTTTACTAATTTTTTTAAAGCCTTGAAGGTCTCCAGTAATATCAGGAATATGTAACTTTGTGTAGCTTTGTGTAGCAATACTCTTCTGAGTTTCCAGAAACATGGTTGCTGATTTAAGTGTACAGAAAAGATCTGGGCTTGCTTCTCCCCTGCTGTTTTTTTCCAGGCAGATAAAGACCAGTGTATGACACAAAAGAAAATGACATTGATTTTTGCTACTTCTACGTTTACTATTTTTCTCTGACACAGATGAAAGATTTTCAGCTGTGCCCTTTCTCTTCTTTAGAATAAAAATGAGAAGAGGTAATAAAATTTCTGGAAGAAAGTTCTTGGGGACGCTCTTAGTGTTTTTCTAGAGAAAGTGATGTTAAGCTACTAAGTTTGGCACCTGTGCAATTGCATCTGTGCTAGCTTTGCAGGCAAGAAAAAAGTATTCTCTGCAAGCCATATAATTAACCCATTAATAGTGGCTACATTTTTATGGTCTGCAATGCATTCTACTTGAATTGCTTTTTTTAAAAAGGCAGTTGAACTTAGACTAGCTCTTTGAGAAGTTTAGGACTGTGCCTGCAGATGTAGAGTCACAGTCAGTCAGTACACCCGTGATTTCCCCAGAAGGCCTTCCCCAATTCCAGTCACAGGTGTGTGCCACAGCAAATGAGTATGTAAGGTTAAATAGGTGGAAGTACTTTCATGTAAAGTACATACAAACATTTTTTGTGCATGGAAATGATAGTTTTCAAAAGCAACTTATATCTCACAATCAGTAGGCTTATTTTTTTCAATTGACGTGTAACATAGACTCTACTCTGAGAGAAGGAGGGGAAGAAACCTAGTGACAGTGTTAGTGAGCAAAATACATGCTGGCTTTTAACAGAAGAGGAATAAAGTACACTATCCTAGTTTGCAGGTCTTCAAAAGAAATAATGATTAATTTTGGTTTGGATAGTTCTCAGCAGTAGTAATGTTTTCAGTAAAACCATCAATGTAGTGCTTCTTTAGCGTAGAGAGGGAAGAGCTAGCTTCTGTAATTACGATCTGTAACCTCTTCTGGTTCATGAGCGTATCTGGATATGCTGTGGCATGGAAAAGGAATACCAATCAGATTATCTTAGGAGGCTGTAGCTTGCAGCAGTCCTTTATGGGCAGTGTTGTGCTTCTAAACTGGGTGCAACTGATTAATTCAGAATCTCACAGTAAATCTCTGATTGTGTTGTAAATAGTATTTTGAAATGTCTAGTAGGCTTTTACCTTTAATAAGGGAAGCAGCAAAAATGTCGCTGAATGTTTTAACCTAAATTGAAAAACCTGAAATAAATTGTTCTTGAGTGTATTTTCAGATATGACAGGTAAATAGCCATTTCCACTGCATTTTCAAGGCAGTATTTGTAAGTGTGTTTGGATATTTGAGCAGAAGTAAGAGAAGCAGTTTGAATATGGATGAGGGTGGTGGTCGTAGTGGGGTTCTTCTGTCACTTGTTTACTTTGACAGCTGTATAACTGTTTTCATAGTGGTGGGAAACTTACAGCTGCAAGGGTGACAGACTACTTAAAAAGAAATATACCGATGCACAACTTGAAAAATACAGTTGTTCTAAATGTCGCTTCCAGAAAGAATGGGGAGCACTTAAAGACTGCCCTAAATAATGACTATCCTAAACAAACACAGCTTGTCTCAATAAACTTTATTTCCTGTTTTTCCAAAAGAAAACAATATTTTGGAGTTGGTTAAACCAACATAGGTGACTGTGCTTACTACAATTCTATTTTGTAGCTAAAATCTGAAATATACTTAAGGCTTGAAAACTGAAACTAACTATTAATAAATTTTATTTACTCAAATGGACAAAAGTGAGATGGTTATGACGGTGGAAATTTTAATCTTAATTCAGTCAAAGATAGTGGTATAACATATTCTTTTTTGCCCATTTTCCTCTTTGTCAGTCTGCGAGTTGTCTGTATTTACATCACTTATGCCACCTATTCCTAAGCAATATATCTACAGTGTCATACTGTAGGATAAAATACCTTACTAATACATGGAACCTTCAATATCATTGGCACTATGTTGGCTAAACCATACCGATTCTAAATTTTAGGGGTTTTAAAAAAATTTAATTAATAAGTCACTACTAAATGATTAATATAAATGAAGTATCTGTCAGTACCAGAACAGTACATCCATTTTTCTCCCTGTGCTACTCAGCTTTCTACGTGCTAATCTTTGTGTGCTAAAGCTTTCTTGCTCTAACTTCCGTGTTTGGTGAAAGTTTAAAAAAAATCTAAAGGGCTTTCAGTTTATATAAAGTAGAATTAAAATTTAAACAGCCAACTGCTGAATATTTGGTCTATGAATTCTAGGGGGTTTTTTTGTGGTGTGTTGTTTGTGTCTGTTTTTTGTTTTTGTGGGGTTTTTTTTTAGTAAGGGCATTAATGAATGGTGTTACTACTAAGCTATTCCCCTAGGAATAACTTTAAAACATTGAAGAAATGAAGCACGTTGAAATGAGGTTTAACTATACAAGTACTGGGAAGTAATTTGTCACTTAAGGCAATATAAATAAGTGCTACATCCCTACTTGCTGAAGAATGTTACTTAAAAAAAAAATTAGTAACTTGAATGTAACAGCCGAATTTATAACTTCAAGTGCTCAAATAGCAAAGTGATGGTAATAGTATAGTGCTATTTCCAGTACATAGTAGAGGGATTTGGAACAATGTTTGTTTGGTTTTTTGTTTTGTTTTGTTTGTTTTTTGTTTTTTTTTTAAACCCAAAAGAATCACAAATACACTGGAAAAATGCACAACAGTGTTTGCTCTGTTTGTTTCCAAATATTAATTCTTATTTTGGTTAGCCACTTTTATTGACTTGTTATTCAAGGTACAATTGCTCTTCAGAATCCTGTTGTATCCAGAAGCAGGAGATGATTATAGTTTTGATAGAAACAGATTATCTTCAGGCAAGCAAGCCTGAAGGAGTAGATTAAAAAAAAAAAATTTAAAAATTGCAATTTGTGAACAGGATTCAAGTGTGATGGTGATTTGTTGCCCAACAGTAGTGAAATTCCACAAAAGTGCGACTTCCATTGCATTCTAGAAGTGTGAATACTATTTACAGCACTTATTTGGGAGCATCTGTACAATCCAAAGATAAAATTGAAGGAAAAATCTGAAAGGTGTATCCTAGACTGAATTTGCAAGGAGATTCACATTCCAGCCTTGATTCAGTTTTAAATTGAAAACTGAGACTTCCTTTCATTTTGGAAATGAAAATTCAAAAAAAAAAAAAAAAAAACACAAAACACCTAACATATTACGAAGTTAATCAATGAACTAATGACTCCCCACTCCTGCACCATTGGGCATCCCCTTGTGAATCTGTACGAATACTGTGGTTTTTTAATCAATTTTATACTTGCGGGCTAGCTGGATAAAATTCTAGTTGACTTGTGATGCACTGACTGCTGGGTCACCTTTCACAGATTTTAGAGAGAAGGATGTAGTTCTGTCAGATTCTATACTGATGGAGTTGCTTGTACATGTGTGATTAAAACCAACAAAAATACTGTACTATGATAGCCTGCACAGTTGTAAGCATGCCCAATTTAATGTTTTCAACTAGACTTAAACATAAATCTTAATTGTAGGTACTCGCTACCTTCAAAATGCTATCTGTGAGGGCTGAAAGCGTGCAGTTCCCAAGTTTTGCATATAAACCTACATTACTAATAATGCTGTAGTTTCACAAAGTGAAAACAGTGATGCCATTTCTTCCTGTAATTTCTTTTTAATCAGTTGTTACAGAGTTTTTGGTAGTTTTGATTGTGTTTTGGTTCCTTCCTCCCTCCCCCCCTTTTTTTTTTTTGGTATCTTGAGCTAAATGCAGCAGAGCAATTAAAGCCTATCTACTAAAAAACAGCTTAAAAGGGAAGGCTTAATTTGAACAAAAATTTCTAGGAGGGTGATAGCCTTTTTGCCATAAAGGTGCATTTAAGGCTCTTAGGAATTTGTTGTGGTGGTTTTTTTGGGTGGTTTTTTTTTTTTTTTTTAGGATTATAAAATAGATGTGTTTATATACACAACACCTACATATTTTGATATAGTATTTTCTCGTTTTATATTTTGTTCAGCATTTACAGCCGAACAATACCAGCAACATCAACAGCAACTGGCACTAATGCAGAAACAGCAGCTTGCACAAATTCATCAACAGCAAGCAAATAGTAATTCCTCTGCCAACACATCACAGGTGAGGGATTTGTCCGTGCTATGATTTATCCCTCATTGTTTCCCACCAGGGTTCATCTCTAATTGTCAACTGTTGCCATAGAACCTTGAAACTAACCAACAGGAAAGTGGCTTTCGCCTGAATCTACATCATAGCCATTCTGTAAAGTGTTTAGAAGGGACACTGCAGGTGAGTGTGGCAGGCATTGCCTCTGCTCCCTCTTAACAAAAAAAAGATGGGTCAGTCAATTAATGAAATTTTCAAAGCCTTAGAAATATGAATTGCAGAGATCTCCAGCCATGTCATTATCCTCGATAGTGGGGGATTTTTAGAGCAGGATTTTTAGTTAATAACTAAAGCTAACTCCTAAATATGTCCTCCATACAGCTGTGCAAGTGTCTAATATTCATAAATGTGTAGTGTTTACAGTGGTGATGGACACATAAAAAGGTTCAGAAGTTGTTGGCAATCTGAACCTCTGAGTCTCTGAATTGGGTTTGGAATTTCATGAAAACAAGTTGACCTGTGAAACAATGTTGTTCCATAGAACTTTGGAAATAAGTTTCTTTGTATTTTAAATAGTTGTGGGGATTTTCTTCTCCATTGTTATAATGGAGCTAAAGGTGCATGGAAAAAAAAATCACAGTTCAGATTCTAACTAGTTGTACCAAATGCTGACAATTTGGTCTGAGAGAGTGACTGGGCCACAGTTCTGATTTACATGTATTGATTTGTGTTTTACTAGTTTGTGTGTAGCTTTAAAATGGGGAGAGTACTGACTTTTGGAAGCCTCCATCACATATATTTGCCACCATTGTTCTTTTTAGGGTTTTGTTTCCAAGACACTGGATTCTGTTAGTGCTCAATTTGCTGCTTCAGCTTTGGTTACATCAGAACAACTGATGGGATTCAAAATGAAGGATGATGTGGTGCTTGGAATTGGGGTGAATGGCATTCTTCAAGCCTCAGGTATGCAACTCTTTGACAGAATTTGATTGCATCTTGATTTTTACAGTGGAGATATGTCTGTCTGGAGTTGAGTATTTTCTGGAAAATGAGCTTACTGTTTTATTTTTCTTTTGCAGGAGTGTACAAGGGCTTACACCTCAGTAGTACTACACCTACAGCACTTGTCCATACAAGTTCATCATCAACAGCAGGTTCAGCCTTGTTACAGCCTTCAAATATAACGCAGACTTCAAGTTCCCACAGTGCACTGAGTCACCAAGTTACTGCTGCCAATTCTGCAACAACTCAGGTTCTGATTGGGAACAACATTCGATTAACTGTACCCTCATCAGTTGCCACTGTAAACTCTATTACCACACTCAATGCACGACATATACCTAGGACTTTAAGTGCTGTTCCATCATCTGCCTTAAAGCTGGCTGCAGCAACAAATTGTCAGGTGCCCAAGGTTCCAGCTTCATCCTCTGTGGATGCAGTACCAAGGTAGGTTTTTTATATCTGCTTATGTTTTCCTGTCTTTATTTTGCTTGATAAATATAGTTACGGCAAATATGAACAGTTTTATTAGATCAGGCTGGCTTAAATTAACATTGTGTGCATAATGGTGGCCAAAAAGGGATACTTGGGGAGGAGTACAAGAATAGACAGACTTTTACACTGAAAGTTTCCAGGATGTTCTGCTAGCTGCCAGATCAAAAACAAGTGTTAGCTCAAAAGTGAAATTTATGATCTGTTAGTACTATGTCATATAAAAATTCTCCGAGGTGAGTACAGTTTTTGGCTCTTATGTTCTACGTGAAGGCTGAACTATTCCAAAACTAAATGTGTGTCTGTCCTTAAAAGTAAGTCTGCCAGGAATGAGTGTAGGGTAGAGTTGGTCCAGCTGCGTTCAAAGATGTTTCTGTAATTTGAACACTGCAGAAAACTTCAGAGGATGTATTATATTTTGTGTATCTCAAAATTTGAGAAAAGTATTTGTCATTTTAATTTCTGTTGCCTTTGTTAGTTTAAGATATTTGGCTAGAAGATGAATTAAAATAGGTTAAACAGGAAGTCAGTTCAGTGTTTCCTTAGATGATTCCAGATTTTGTAACTAGTGACTTCATCAGCAACTTCTTCTGTTGCATGTTTTTTTTATTACTTCATCACAAATTTTGATGCTTGGAACACCCTTTTTTGTTTCCTATGGTGGTTTATAGGTAGGTTTTACAGCGTGGCAAGTGTTCAAAGCAGTCATTGCTGGGAGTTAAGCACGCAATAAATATGGAAGTGTAAGATGAGTGTATTTCATGTGCAGGTCTTTCTGCTTTTCAATTTAATGCCTTTGCTACATTTTAACAGCTCTCCAGTACTGATGAGCGGTTGTCTGTGGAATAGTTTTTGCTATCTTTTTCCAGTCTTGTTAATTCTGTTATTATTATTTCAACAGGGAAAACCATGAAACAGAGAAGCCAGCACTGAACAATATAGCGGACAATACAGTAGCAATGGAGGTGACGTAGTTTCCGTAGGAGTGAAACTGCAGCCTTGGGAACTTGTTTAGGTGCTATGCATCAGTAGCATTTTGAATGCAAGGGATGATGGAATGCCGCACATTGCGTTTCCATGGCAGCTGTGGGGACTTGACAGCAATGCACATCTCTCATGCTTTGGTTTTTCTTTTCTTACTGTTAATAGGAAAGAATCAACATCTGTAAATTAACAATACAGCAATTATCTGTACAGTACTGCATATTTGTAATACCCTTGTATATATGTTACTTGAATACAAAACTGTTCATTTGTGATGCTTTGCACTTGGGGTGGGGGGTGGGAGGGAAACAAACTGCAACAAAGTAAGAGTGTGAGATGTGAGATTGTATAGAGATGAAAAAGTGTCATCACATCATGTGCATGGTGCGGAACCTGCTGTTTTATCTATTTATTGTGCCGTGTTTACAGTTTTTTGTACACTGTACCTTCATTGGTTCCTGTGCTGTAGTAAATGTGTTAGGTAGCTGTGGACTCCTTGGTATTTTGTAAATGGTATAACATAACTTGGTTCCCCTCTGGGTCCCTGAGTTTTCTGTGTATCATGTGAAAAATGGTGACATACATACAGAATTTTTTAAAAAGGCATCAGTTTAAAAATGGGGAATGTACTGTTTAATGGGGATCTTCCTGTTTGAGTATCGTAAGACAAGTAACAAGCTAATAATGAAGTCTGAATTCTCCCATCCTAGCTTGTCCGCAGGCATGTGGGCAGTTTCTGGTACTTAAAGCACTAAGGTTATGTTGCTGCTCCCCTCGTTAGTCCCATTTCCTTGCACACCAAAAAGTGTTAGTATGCAAATGGAGTCCTTACAACTGGAGTTTTTATGTTGTCTTGCCCTTTTCAAAGACATTGTATTTTTTTATTGTATAACTGTTTTTAAGACTTCATTCTTTACTTGTTCTTAAGAAAAAGGAATATAAGGGAGAAGAATGCAGTAATTGCTGTACGTGTATCATCATTCCAGTTTCTAAAACAGCCAGCTTTTTTCCTTTTAAGATTCTCCAGAAGGCTGCAAGGCCAGAACCACAACTATCGGGTGCCTTCCTTTGGAAATATTTGACCTCTCTTCTGTGAAGAGAATGGTACTTAACAGACTACTATTAGTGCTTTGTCAGTACCGAAGTCTGAATGCCCACTCCAATGGCATACATTATCCTTAAGGTTTTTAATCCCACCTGGAAAAATTGTGACAGAACTCTCACAAAATAAACCCAGGGCATTACATGTTGACAAAAAAGTGTGGTTGTGTTTTTTTAATTTAAGGTTCTGTAATCATTCTTGCTTTTTTCCAAAGGATTTGATTTTCTGGGGTAGCCATCCTTACAATTTAGAGAGGAAGTAATTGTTATATGGTGGCAGCTATCACAACTTTTGCCCATGATAACACTAAAGACAGTAGAAAAATACATATTTTTCTTGATACTTTTGTAGAAGCTGTCACAGTTACTAGAAGGGTATTATACAAGTGGGAAGGCAGTTACTGGTAAGATTTTTTTTTTGTTGCCTGTTCAGAATCACAAATGGAAATGTACAAGGCAATGTCATTTTTATATATATGTGTCATACCTGCCACAGAAAAGTGGAAATTTTCTGATAAAGAGCATCTCATCCTTCTGATTTGGCTTACATGTCCTAATAGAAATGAGATTGCTCTTTCATAGAGCCATTATTTCATAACAGCGGTTTTATAAATTTCGTATCAGCTATCAAGTAGTAGGGGACAATATAAATGTTGAAGTCATTGGTCTGCTTTATCTCAAAGAACTTAGACTAGAAAGACTGAAGCAATTGTTTTTCATACGGTGTTCACATTTGCTGTGACCTTTTGTAGGAGAGGGCTGCTAGCACACTGCCTCTTTAATCGATACAGAACAGTCCAAGTAAGTGCCTTATCTTCTACAGAAGACTTGAACATATGGGAGAAGAGACTGATGGATAAATTAAACGTGTCATCTTGGTTTCAAGCAAAAAGCCTGTTCCCTACTGATAAAATAGATCATGCTAATGCTTGATCAAAAAGAGGTGTGGGAGGAGGTTATTCATCCTAGGCCATCACTACTATACTTGCCTTTCTCAGTCATTAAAGGCCCAAATCAAGACCTAAAATCAAAGCCTTGCCATATCTGTTTAAAAATGATTACTTGCAGTTCCTGTTATTTCCTTACAGCCCTTTTGTTGCACTGGAAAATGAAATGCATCTTTCCCTCTATCATCTCCTCCCTTGAAAACAGAAGGAATGGTTGCTGCTGTTCATACTGTGACCACACAGCTGAAGGAAGGAAAGTTACACTGGAGAGGACCTTTCCTGGAAGGAAGTATGAGGTGAAGGAGAGTGCCGCCAAGTTCCAGGTTCATAGTCTTACCTAGTGATTAGTGGCTGTTGTCTTTGGAAAATTGAGGTTAAGGATTTGGCTGCCATCTGGGTACTACTTTATTGCATTGGTGAAAAGAAAATACAAAAATACACGTCAACGAAGTTTCCAAACACAAGAAAATTGCATTGCCACATAGTTCTGTGCTAGAAGCAAAAATTCTACATCCATGAAAAAATGAGCTGGCTGAAATATGGAATTTGCATGAAAATGTAATGACTCATAAATGGACTGCCCTAAGTTTGGGGAGAGTTTTTTGAAAACTTACCTGCGAGGTACCACCAGATGCAGGTAAACAAATGGCAGAATGAACAACTGGAGAAAGGGATTCCAGAAATACACGTTATCCACAGGCTTAATACAGGTGCATTAGTCCATGCAGAAAAAACTCAAAATAACAGACGATGAAAGATTGCTGCGTCAGGAAAGGTAGTGATGGAAGCAGGCTGTATAAGCTCTCGGATAGCTAAAATTGCAAATACGCTTTTCCTCTGCTTAAGAGACGAGTCCAAACTGATGAAAATGGTGCAGTTTAAATTGTGTACTTAGCGGTATTTTCCCTGAGTATTTTATATTAACATTTTCTACTTGCTTGCATATGATAGCTCACTATGGGGGATAGGCAGAAGTTTAACCATGAGTGTGTCTTGGGGAGTAAACATCCTAGGCTTATTGGCATTTGAATAGGATTAAAAAAAATCTGTTGCTTGTTTTATTAGAGAAGATTAGTCAAATCAAGAGCACTGATTTCTGCCCCACACCCCCCCACACCCCACCCCCCCGCAAGGTTCCCAAGAAGTAAATAAAAAAAATCCCGGGGCGGGGAGAGAGAATTAAAATCTGTCTATTAGGGAAGTAATTAACAAGAAATAATTTCTTCACCGGCAAGAGCCAGGACTGAGTGAAGGAGCACTACCTGTGTTGATCTGTATCAGAAGGAAGAGGGAAGGAAGAAATGGAAACAAACCTGCCCTTGTTTGTTCTGTTTAGATTGCTTTATGAACTGTGGTAGCAAAAGCAAGTAGTTATTTTAAAGTAAGTAGTAAGCTTTAGTAATCTACAAGAATGAAGCTCTGGGATAAAAATGTCCTAAGCAATTAGTGAGTTGATCCAGGTCACACATTTCAATTCTGTAAAAGATTAATTAAAAAATAAATAAAAAATAGTCCCTCTGCTGGAAGTGCACCAAAGATGCAAAAGTAGAGCAGCTCGACATGTTGGCCTGCTAGTGAGGTGGAGCTGGAACAAGAGTTGTTCAGAAGGATCACTGGGAAGGGGGAGGACAGGTTTGCTTCTTGCAGAAACCTGCGCATCTGATGCTAGTCTCGGGTAATTTGAATTCTGTGACTGTTGAGTTACCAAGTATGCCGCAGCTATAGAGGGCAGCAATCTGGGTGAACTTGAGTAACGAGCATGTTCCTCGCCGTCAGGTGGCAGTCTGAAACAACAAACAGTAAATTCTGGTTGAGATCTTCGGAGCAGTGCTAGAAACTTAGCTGCAACTCTTCAGCGTAACTGGAGCTATTTTTTCAGTAGAGGTTAGTGAAAGGATATATTTTAGCATTAACTGTTCTTCCTTCCCCATGTTGGGTTAGTGGGATGTGTCACATTCTCATGTGCATCATCTGCTTACACATGCAACAGCAAAACCACCCACATCCTAAATTCTGTTAAAACTTTTGTAGTCTCTTGTCCCATTTTAACACATCTGCTGAAGGAATAACGCCCTGAAGACATTGAAAGAAAGAGGTACGTGCTTTCCCAGCATAGAGAGCTCCTCTGTCAGAGCTGGAATTATTGCCATGGTCAGGGATATAGGGAGCAATTTCCATTCCAGTTTATAAATTGTGTGTTAACCTGAATCTAGGTATTGGCTAGAACTGCCATTTAGGAAGTGGTAGTAGCGGGCAAGTTGGAAAGAAGCTAAAAGTCATAGAAGTGGGGCTTTGATAAAACTAACAAAGCGCTACTTTACTGGTTTAAAACTAGTTTTACAAATTTTTTTTGTTCCATAGTATAAGCATTTTCAAATGTTTGCATACAAAAGTCATCTATCCCAGTGGATCCCCATGTACTACTGATCGTGTGACTTTCTGCTCGTGGTGACAGGCAAGCAGTCTCCAGTCTTGCTGGAGGCTGATAATACCCATTTTTTAAAACGCATGTCCTTCTCAGATCTAGCATAAGTGCAAACAGTAACATGTTTCCTTATTATTTTGGCATGATAATGTTGTTTACCGTATCTTTCTGGAGATGAGATTGCATAGGTATTTGTGGGATGTAATTGCTTACCTTGCCGTGGTTGAGCCTGTGCTGTCAATAGCTAAGGAGTACTGTTAATGTTGCAGAACTTATGTGCTGTTTACTGGTTTTCCACTAGTGGGGTGCAATGACTTAACAGTGGTAAAAAGACATTCTTTTTCTCTAGGTTCTACTGTGATTTCCATTTTCCTAGTGTCTACTTAAAGCGCTTAAGCAATTGAATCCTATGTATTCAGTCCTATCCAGCGCTACCAGGCCTCCACTGATCACAGTACTGAGCAATAAACGTGAATGAATTATTTCAGTACCATTCAGCCAGAGATGATGCTTAGTGTGTTAGGTGTTTTTAAATGGGACCCCAGGACCAGAGGGCACAAACTGAAACACAGGAGGTTCCCTCTGAACATCAGGAAACACTTTTTCACTGTGAGGGTGACTGAGCACTGGCACAGGTTGCCCAGGGAGGTGGTGGAGTCTCCATCCCTGGAGATATTCAGAAGCCATCTGGACACGGTCCTGGGCAACCAGCTCTAGGGATTGGACCAGATGACCTCCAGAGGCGCCTTCCAATCTCAACCATTCTGTGATCTTTCCTGGCTTCAGGATCTACTGACAGAACTCAGAGTAGATCATCAGGCCCTGCTCAGTTTCTTTAATGTCTTATTTTTGTGAAATCAGCAGCCGTACTGTTTCCTAGCATACTAACACGCATAACAGAGAGCAGGTTTTCAATCTGAGTAGGTTACCTTCCAAAAATCCCTGTTCCAGTCACATGCTGCTATTGGTTAAGGCTTGAACACATCCTAAGTAATGGCTGGTGAATCCAGGGCACTTTGTGGACAAGTTAGTGTTCTCTAACTACAATTATCCCACATACACCTGGTCTGAGCTTTGGCAATCAAAACTGTGATTTCATTTTCTGTAATTATACCTTATATAGCTAATGTAGTATGAAATTATTTTGTACCACTTATGCATAAGCTATACTAGAAAAGCAGAAGGAAATTATACCAGGATGTTGCCTACCTTAACATTGTACATGGATTTTGCTTGCCATGTATGACCAATTTATTTGAAAATTAATGTGTACATCTGAAAAATAAACAATGTCTTACACTGAGTAAAGGTTAAGGTTAAAAATTAATTACTTTAAAAACAACACTGTCAAAACTAGCTTCTTTAGCACATATTTATTCAGAAATCAGAGGTCTTAAGACCTTTTTATTGGTTCCCATTGTGTTTGTAAGGTTGATCTTCACTAGAAGCCCTCTCATAACGAACCTGGTTAAAAGTTAAATACGGTTTGAGGCCAGCACAGAATATAAATATACATTTGCTGATGATACAAACTCTAATTTTGTCTCACTTCAGAAAGTTATTTACAGCTTAAGGATCTCCCTGTGTTTAAAATGCCATTTTGCTTAACACTGGGGGAGGAAGGTGGTCGTGGTCCAGGTCCAAGGTCAGCAGGAGCGGAGTCATGCGGAGGCAGGGAGACAGGAGCAGCTATTTGTCAAAGGAACAAACCCACGTCCCCAGGGAAGGGATTTTACTGTGTTTGAATTCACTAAGAACTGAAGCCAGGAGCAGCTTTCAGAAGCAAGAGACTATCTGTGGAAAGCCCAGAGATTCCTGGCCTTGGCGTGGGAGCTCTTGCTGGTCATGGAGACAAGATACAACTTCTAAGGAGGAACAAACCTTGCTAGACTACAGCTTCCTGTTAACTCCAGAGCTCACCCTTCAAATCAAATCAAATCATGGAATACCTCTGGTTACAGAGACCAAGGAAACATGCTCACCTTCGAAGAGCGTGCACACAGACTGGCTTCCAGGGGTTCTTCTGAATATGTCTCACTTGCAGCTTACGTCCTTCCTTCTGAGCCATTGAGGTTGCTACATCCAGTTATGTTGTTTATAAACAAACAAAACAAGCAACTGTCACCCTGTCTCCACTTTTTAGTATTGTGACTGATCTATGCAGAACATATAGCTGCATAAAATGAAGAACTGGACTGAAGTAAATGACAGCTATGAATGGGAGCCAAGATCTTCTGAGCTTCAGTTGAAGGGATCACAAGATTTCCCTTCATAGTGCTGGATTAGTTACTCACCTCTGCCACATTTCCTCTTTCTGTGAAATGAATGCAGTGGTATTGCTCACATGAGAAAAATAACTGATGTTAAAATCTAGAAACTGGTGTTGAAACCTAGAAAGTGCTCCTGGTTTCAAGCACTAAAGATCTTATTGATTTGACTGTATGGGTATACTGTAATGAAGCCAGTTTTGATTTGAAACAGTGAATTATACTATAAAAGTTAGATTGAAAATACTTTAACTGGAGCTACCCTCCCAAGAACACCAAACCTTTGGCTGGCCTTGGCAGCTGTCATCCCGCTGTGTCTCAGTGCGCAATCACTACATAAGCAACGGAGAAACCTTGTCATTTTGAACTTCAAGATGAAAGCAATCCTTATTTACAGTTACACCCAGTGATTATTGTGCACAGGAAGAGTGTGATTATAAAAATACAGTTAGGACAAGTCTTACAAGTCTTCCCTACCTGACTGTAGCAGGGTACATATTGCCCTCACTGGGTTAGATAAACTGCAGCAATGCCCCTGCAGCGATGTAGAGCAGACCATATCTTTTCAAAGTTTGTGCAGACTAGAGCTGTCACTTCTGGGGGCAGAGTCACGGTCTTGGGAGCTTTCTAGATTCTAGATGAGCCTCTCTAGATTCTTCTAGGACCTGGAGTCCCAGAGGAGAATTCCCCGGAAGGCCAGGCTGGCTGCCCTAAGACATTTCTCTGGACACTATATTTACATACTTGAACCTCTTCTGTGGTGCCAGTCTGAACATCCACTCACTGCCCTCCTCCCCTCTCTGAATCTCCTGCGGGTGCTGCCTGAGGCAGCGGAGGGCAACGCTCTGTCCTGTATGGCCATGAGAAGGGTGGGGTCTGAGTGTGCCTACAAGTGCAGGTGAGGTAGAAGAGGATGTGGCCTGAGAGTCTGGTATCTGCACCACAGATGGATATTCATCTACAGCCTGGGTATACTTACGGATGATACATCCCATGAGCGACAGCTACTGGTAAGTAACGTTTCTTTGCTCCACCGATCAGAGGTGTCTGTCTCTGCGCTAGGGAGCTCTTGCACCAAATTCAAAACCCTCAGTTTTGAAGCCTTGAGGCCACATTGCAGCAGACTGCTGGAAATTCAGAGCAAAATGCACTCACTTATTTTGTATAAAAATACACATACAGTCAGCAAAAGGACAGTTCCAGATGAGATGAAAGTAAATCCAACTTGGGAGGCAGAACAGTATTTAATTATCAAAACTAGAGCAGAAGACATACTCTCACAGTTATTCAATCAGTCTGAGGCACACATTAAAGTAAATGGCTGCAGTGAATCCCCCCATTCTGGCCAACACTTTTGTAATGCATTTGGATTTTTCTAGTCCCTCCTCCAAAGGCAACATATAGTTTCACAATATTTTCAAGTAGCATCAAGGACATAATGTTCTAGTTCCGCATCCCTGATGTATCAATTAACTTGAGTGACTTGGAAAGCTTCCTTAAGTTGTGCACATAATGTTGACATTAAAAAAGAAAATGTTGCCAACATTTTTGAAGTGCCAAAATGAAAGTGCTGTGTTCAGGCTCACCTCAACCACCTCATTGTTCCCATCCTATCTCACAGGATAATCAGAAAATGTCTGGGCGATTCTCCACCCTTTCCTCTGCAGGGAAGCATGAGATCAGCAGCTTTCTCCTTTTGTTCATTTTTGTCCTTTGCATAACTGCTAGTTGTTTTGATTTATTAGAATTTATTTTCTTAAATAGAAAAAATTTTACGGGGTATAATGCAGGGATACCTGCAGCCTAGGGAAGCTGTCTCCTGAGACCCCCTATAGCCAGGTCTACTCTACAGAATCATTTAAGAGCACTTAAATTACAGGTTTTTGCTCTGAATTGCGCTATAGAAATTTCCTCCTGACTGTAGAGGCAGCACAGGGAGATTAACCTGGCTGGGCTAAAGAAAGCCTTTGTGAATACCACTGTAGCGATTAGCAGGTTTATAATTGCTAATTTGGTATGCCAGCATTTAGTGATGTCTCTAGAAGTAGGAGGTGTTAGTGGTATAGAAGTGTTTACATATAGCTCCCAACTAGCTAGTAAATATTCAAAGACCCAACTCTATTCGTGCCAGGAAACAAATTCCATGCTTATAACATATAAGAAACACAAATAGCAACCAAAAGCAAGAATTCTGTAGTCTGCAAGATTTAAGAGAGACAATATTTTAACAAAATAGGAAGCACGGTCTGGCTAACTCTTTCATTAGTTACTCACTGTAACTAGTGGGACTGTTACCTATTTTAGAGAGTTTGGTTACCATTCCAAGTCACCTTCTTTTAATTTGTAAAGTTTTTGGCAATGTCAGATGACAAACCACATATATATTCTATTTATTTCCTTATATAAAAATTGGGAATTACATTTTTACCTATCAAAACCACAAGTACTAGCCATAAAAAACCCTTGTTGGTGCACAATTCCTTTTGGTAAAACTTCTGTGCTTTACTCAGGCTAATTCTGATGTCTCAATTATCAACCCCTTGCTTTCCCAGCTGTGTAGCAAATAGGCTAATGATATAAACTAAATGGGGTAAGAGCTTCTGTCCACAAGCTAATTCACACTGTCCAAGGCAAGACAGGCCAACAAGAAAAGTGCCTGAAGGTGAGGCATGGGTAGCCACGGTTCTGGTAGTGCAATGTGGACTTTTAGCTACTGGCAGAACAATAAAATGAAAGAACTTGAAGTCAAATCCATCCCCAGCCATAACTACCAGGCATTGACTTTAACAACACTTCTTTGGTACATCTAATAGCAGAATGACATAGAGGGTGATATTTCCATTATGATTCATTTTCTCAGCCTCAGAGGTACCTGTCATTGCTACCCTGTATGGGTCCTTTATGGATCCCCATTATTTTTTGTCTTATTTCCAACCATTCTCTGGAGAGTCATTTTTTTATCCTCTCAAAACTGCTAAGGAATATAGCCTCCATATGCAGAGTAACTGAAGAGGTTAGCAAAAATGACAAATTTTCAACTGTTAAACTTTTCTGTGTTCATCTTTTCATCTGTACTTGGTTCTACCATAACAGTTGGCTTCCATCCCCCCATTTAATACTCCTCCCTTCCCTCCCTGGTAGATAGCCACCCTCCACATGGGGATTTAAGAAGAACGGGAAGCAAGGCAAGCTTTCCACTCTCTGGTCGTACCAAGGGTTCCTGCGATGAGCAGGGAAGTTGTGTTCTACCCAGCAGTGCCTGGGACTCTCTGTCCTACACTGTCCTACACTAAACTATGGGTTTAGTGGATTTCAGTTGCATGCCATGAGGGATTACCCTAATCAGCAGGTACATGTAGCAGAGGTAATTCACCTTTTAATCCATATTTAGCAAAAGCCTTTCAACACACCTCTCTAGTGCACCGTTAGCATTTTAGTACCAAATACCATAGTGGGTAAAGAATGGAAGTACACTGAAGTTTAGAGCCCAGTCATTATGCACGGTACTGATTTCTGTCTATGTGTTACTGCCCTGAATTGTGAATGGGTTACAGAGAGGAATTGTAAGCAAAATGGTCAAGCAATAAGGAATAAAATAGTGGCCTCTAGAGAAAAGCTAATTTAATCTACTATGATTGTATCAAACACAATCTCATAGAAAATAAGTCTTACTAGAGAAAAGCATAAGAGACATACTTTACCTCTGTGAAAATTCTCCCCATCATATACCAGGAGGCAAGGTAACACGATAAAGAACAAGAACAGTTGGTATACAAAAAAAAAAAGAAATCAAAGCATCAGCATCTATTGCTATACAACTTCTGAATTCATGGTGTGCTCTGCATGAGTTTCTGATGCATCTTCAAGTTCCTTTAGACTTTTACACTATCTATTCTGAAACTAGTAGATTAGAGGCTCTGTAACCCTTCTGGTCAATATTTCTTCCTTTGATTATTTTCCCGCATAAATGGTCATTGAATACAATGTGGCTGTAAGATTTAGGGAACATCACTCAGATGCAGAGTACCTGATCGATTTCATATGCATCAATTAGTAATTATGTCAAATTAGGGCCAGATTTTTAAATTCTAGATCCAGTTTATATGTGGTTATCTAGCAAAGCAAATTAGGCCTTTATATGTTTAAGCAACTAATTTGCATATGTAATCAAATATGTAAATATTCATGGCCTCAAATGCATTTCCTTTCTCATTCTGATGAAATACAGGAGACTGAATTGTTCTGGGTTGAAAATGTCACCCTTCATTTTGGTCACTTAAACACATCTAAAGCAGTCGTAGCAGATGTGATACTGCAGCTTGATATTAACCTGTTGTATTTTGACCTTACCCAGTACTTCCAAATACGGTGACCTCTGTTCAGGTCCCTGCGACTTCAACCATTCGGAGTGATGTTTCTCATGGTAACTATCCGTCACAGAGCACAGTTTCTAAACACATGAGTACAGCTCAGCATGTTCGCCTCAGCCAGGGCCCAAAGAGCAGCTGCTGTGGTCCTTACCCCAGACTGGAAAGCAAAGGAGACTGCTGCAGTTATCTGCAGCCAAAATCAGAAGATGCTCAGGGAACAAGGCAGCCGAGGGACGAGATGGGATGACCAAGGCAATCGAACACCTCTCTCAAGAACTGGATTCTGTCATCACATTTGCCACATTCTTCCTTTTGCTGTGATTCAAGTCATTTAAAACAAATGTTTCAGATGTGTTGACAGGTCAATATTTCAAAGGCTACCTTGAACCTAGGAAGTCTCTTCCAGCAGACTCTGTGGTCAGTAGAGAAGGACAGACTCCTCCAGAGGTGATCTGAAATCTCAAGTTAGACAGTGCTCCAATCAGTGTTTCTCAGTGTGGACTGTGCAACATCTAAATGTGGTCTGCAAAATAAATTCATTTATAATTCACAGATATCCTCAAACGCATGAGTGTGCAAACAACAGGAGGGGACATGCAGAGTTTGGCCCCAGTTTTATTAGCTGGAGGTGACAGCCAGTGTCAATACTACGTAACATGGATATTCCTGAAAAGCTACCGGAGGGGCCTCCAATTTTTTTAAAAAAGTTAAAAACATTATCTATAGGAGCTCACCTCTTAGGATAAAATTAATTGTTGTGGATCCTTGCAATGGTATACTCATCATTGTTTGAGTGTCTGACTTAGGAATTCAGCATCTCATCTACAGATTTTTAAATACTCACAACTAAATTAAGAGAGCAGCACTTCAAATGAAATCTAAAAATCATAAAAATAAATACAAATAATATATATTACACATAGAGAACAATATTTGATGTCAAGAACTCTGAGAAAATGGATTTTCAGATTGTGCGCTCCAAATCAGCAGACAATTTATTTATCTCTTCACCATGTGTCCCCAGGTAATACTCATCTCCTAGGGTCTGTAGTAGTGCAAATAAAATATTCCGTGTGGCTTCTGAAGCAACAAAACGTACAACACTTGACTGTGCTGACTCCCTCTTGCAGGAGGACTGGATGAAGCATCTTACTCTCTGCTTATTTAGAGCTGCAGATCGTCCCATTCTGGTTATAAGCCAGTTATAACTTAAAACGGTATTTCCAAAAAAGATATGCAAAGAAAAGCAGAATGAGAAGAAACAAACAACAAAAAGCAAGGTGGGAGCAGGAGCAAAGTCTGAAAGCAAAACAAACTTCAAGCCCAAGAGGCTGAGGAGAGTCATACAGGTATTCACATCCACCAGCCCAGCCTCGGCAGCAGGGCAAGCCGGGGGGGGGGGCGCAAACGAAGGATTAGCATCCATATCCCCCTCTTGCTGAGCATGGGGGATAAGCATTGATTGCTGGCACCACCATGGGACTATCAGCTCACACAGATGCGCAGGGTGGTGCTGAGGAGCTTCTCCCTGCTCTGGAGCAGCCCACAATCAACATGGCACAGGGGATGGTGTTTCCTGCCACAGCTCTCCTGGCTTCTGCTGCACCTCCATGGCCAAATATGCAATGGCTTTCCCTTTTCTGGTGCAGACAGGACTGCGTTTCTATGTCTGAAAAACTACTGATGTGACAGGGCTCACTATGACTTTCTAGCAAAGGAACTGCATCTACAATAAATTGGGGTAGTTGGAAAAAATGGGCATGACTTAAACATTTCAGAGCTACACATATATAAATAATATAAATATAATAATAGTAATATAAACAAGTTTGAATTTGGGCTATTCTTTGTTCCTGTATTCACAAGTTAATATTTTCTTATAATTCTTAGTAACACTTGCTGCCCACTTTGGAAAAAAAGCTGTCCTAACCTACCTTACCCATTTAGCTGTCATAGTCCTCTAGTCCCCTGTAATTGCAAATGTTCTTAGTCCTGAAGTTGCTCCATCGCTGCTTTTAATTTGGCCTTGTCTCTTACTGTGTTGTGCTCGAATCACAGTTGAATAATTGGTCTCAGTACTGAACATGAAAAACAGAATCTTAGGGAAAGCAAATTAATGCATCCATTACTGCAGGTACAGTCCACTAATGAAATTAAGGACTAGAAGCTCATGTTCTTGCAGCTTACCTTAATCAGCAACATAAAGGTTCATTAAAGAACAGGGCATAAATTCAACTTTTTATTCAGCTGAGTCTGTAGCTTTGAACAAATTACTTCCAAAACTAATTCCTTTGACTGCAAAAGTGAAAGGTAACTGAAAAAGCACTCAGAAAACAAGATATGTTTTAATTGTCAAACTAGGAAGCCAATATTTAATATTTTAAGCTTAGTAGGGCAGATATTGCTCTTAAATTAATTTTGTGAAGTTGAATCAGCTCAGAAACTAGAAGTTTCCATACAAGTTCAGATATTTACAAAAAAAAAAGTTTACAATACTAATGATAATATAATTTCTCAGCTATTTTAACAACAAGTATGCTTTGCTTGGATGAAGACTGTCTGTCACGTGCATCTGACTGTGCAACGTGCAAAGGAAATACTGACCTGACTGCAGGGTTCACTTTCACTTAAGGGGAAGCTGAGTGGGCCTCTTCAGTGGGTGACCATAAAGGACACTGAAAAACTCAGGTTCCCTTCTTTTCTCCTTTTAAGTCCTCACAAGGTAAACGTACTGTCTTAGGAAATAACACATTCACTAGGTCTCAGTAGGTAAGTACAGCGGAAGGGAACGACTGTAGTACCACTGGAAAGAGAAGGAATGACTTGGGGGCATGGAAGGCCCCACGGTGGTGGTTCAGGCTGCAGTGGGTGCAGAGAAGTCAAAAGCTTCTTGGAGGCAAAGAGAGGATTTCTCAATCACTGCATCAAAACCACTCTGGTCACTGTCACTGAAGCTAATTTCCCATACTGCTTATAGCAATGTGGTTTTTACTGGAACTTCAGATGTGAGCGCTACCACCTATCTATCTGAGCAGCAGACCTTTGAAAACACTGGTTGTAAATAATTTTGGTAAGATTTTAAAGCAAGTTTCACTGAATATATTATCTAAAATCTTAACAGTCTGGCCCTGACTGATGCAATCGAAGAGAAGAACCTTTGCTAGGTAAAATCAATGCTGTACAGGGCACGAGCACAAGGTCCAGGGGTCAGAACAAAACCTGGTGCCCGAGAAAGTGGTTAGTCTCCATGCAAGCCTGAGATGATGTCATGTAAATGGGCCAGGATCGTGGCTTTTTCATGGCAATAGAGCAAATCAGTGCGCTAGGTTACGACTCTGCAGACACCAACCACCATACTGCCAACCATATGCAGCATTGCAACATAAGATATCATGGTCCAGTTTCATGAGAGTGTGTTAGAAATCACACTTTCTAAATTCGCCTTCTGTTTTATTACGTTTCTGGGATAAACTCAGTTTTTATCATCAAAGAATTTCAGTTGAAAGAAGAAACAATTGGTTTAATGTGTTTGATTGTATAATTGAGACTACGGATAAAATGGGATCAAATCACCGAAACAAATGCACTTCCATGTTCAATAATATTTTCTAAGCATAAAGATGGCATCATCTTAGGAGCAATGTTAGTTTTAGAGATGTGTATTTCATAAGGCTTGAAAGTTTGCATTCTGTTTATAATTGTGTGTTTTGGTGTGATAATCCTCTCTCTTAAAGTATGCTTATACACAGGTAAAGTAAACCAGCCACATCAAAAATCAGAATAGAGATAATATAGCTAAATCTGAAGTTTGGCATCTCGTGTGAGTTCAAAGCTTGTTTTAGAGTATTTAGTTTGTGGTCCATTGATGTCATCAGTAGAGCAGGCATAACTTTCAGTTTCAAAAAATGCCCCATTTAAATCTTAAAACTTTTGGATCTTTACTATAGGTATAGCTGTTGCTTTAGTGTAGGAGATTGCGATACAGAGTTGGAAACAGTGGTGTGTTTTAGTATTTTGTTGGCAATATAGTCAAAATGAAGAATTTCAGAAGAAAAACTTCCCGAGTTTTGTTTGACTTAACATCTTGCTTGTGCTCTAGAGATAATCATTTGTATCATTTGTATCTTGAAAAGTAAAGCATATGCTAAGGCTCAGGAAGGGCATTAAAGTGTGCCCATCAAGAAATCATATCTTCCACTCTTTATTTCCATAAACAGCCTCCTTATTTGTATGAGCTGGCAGGAGGGAACTAATGCACCAGCAAATGCTTCTGCGTGTTTGTGTGGGTAAGCACTAGCATAGCCTTGATGGCCACGACAACCACTGCCCCTCAGGGTCACGGCTGGCAAAGGAAAGAATGCAGAGCCCTTTCTGCAGAAGGCTTGTGTCACTGTATGTGGGTTGGGGAGGGGGGGTAGGAGGAGAAGATTGCCCCAGGATGAGGAGATGGATGTGGGTAAACACCGAACAAACCTCGAGAATGAAAATTAACAGACTCTGTTGCAGTTTCCTTGGCGCCGATGGTCTTCCTGCTGGAGCACAGCCTTTGCAAGCCGCTGGGATAAGCACTTTGTCAGACGGCTCATCTTGGTGCTTTGGAGCAATGCCTGGCTGTGGCTGGTGACAACAATCAGATGCCATCAGCCAAACCCACTTTCAGGCATTTTCATATCTAGTATATCAAACTGTTTGTCCTTCTTTCTCTCCTGGTGTATGGTTCATAGATCTGTCTTCCCAAGTTGCTCACTAATCATTGACTCTTTTTTTCCTGCTGTTCCCCTAGATTTGACCACTGGTCCAGGTTGCCTATTGTCCTCCTGCTTTACCTTGTTTTTTCTCTTGACATAGACAAAATTGGTATAGTTAAGGTCTCTGGTTTAAAGACTTCTGAAGGCTCAAAAGCATTGCAATAGGGTACAGAGACTTGCCTTGAGGACATTTGTCTGCTTGCAGCACAGGCCAGAGCTTAACAAAGGACATCTTTTAGCTGTTTGGTAGCATAAAAGTGCACAATTGGTCTCAAGCCAGGTCCTGACAGGCATGGATCATCATTATGATTAAACCAATCACCACAACTGCAATTAATTTGGACCTTTGTAAGCAGACACATGAGGTTTGGTAAGTGATACGATCTCAGTCCTGAAAAAAAAAAACCAAAAATGTGCTTCAGTGCTCTGCATTGAAGATTAGGTTTTTAACAGAGCCAACACAGGATGTAACAGCTCCCTTCCAATGGGAATCTGCATTTTCATTTCCCACCTCGGATTTAGTGGTACTAAAGTGATCCTGCATCTTTCCATCAAGAAGATATAGGAAAAAAAATTAAGTGTTTTGTAAAGGCACCAAAAAGATGGGTTAGATGATACACTGAATCCAGCTATGTAATTACCTCCTTGCTGATGGCCTCAAAAAAACCTTCCCACAGAGTAAGTCAAGTGATGACAAACATGATTTCTCAGGGACTTAATGCCTTCTCTCATTCCTAAATCAGGGTGAGAAGAGAATTATATGGGATTCTCTATAGAGAAGAAGTTGTGGTCTCAGCAGAGATCCACAGAAAAAGGCAAGCAACAAAACTAAGCAGTAAGGAAAATAACATGCACAAAAACTCTACCTGATATTGAAGTACCAGAAAACAAAATAATCTAATTGGGATTAGGATCCACTTTGCATATGACACTTCATGCTGAATTTGTAACAAGAATAGGAGAAATCTTGCTAACACTTGGGCACCTTACGCTGCTACCAGTGACGATCCCAGTGTAGACATCTTGAAAGAACTTGTATGTCCGTGTCAAATGTTGTACACAGAGTCATGTCTCAGCAGCAAGAACAATCTGGTTGGAGGTGCTGAATGTCTTCAGATCCTGCCTTTTCTAACAAGACTTCTACATTTAACCTGTAAGTTTCAGGGAGACATCCCATAATCCGTCTTTCTATAATATATCCAGCTCTGCCAGATCAGCTGAACAAACAACCTTCAATGATGAGATTATTGCTATAAAAACGCCATTAAAATTGCACTCACTAGTGTATGGAAACCTGTCAAGGCTTTGTGCTGTATTAGATACAGACTGTTTTAAAATAAAATACGACACAATATATGGCCTCTTCCTCAATTGCTACAGAGGTTTGTGGATACTGGGAAAATTTACCTTTCAGTTATGCTTGGTCTAATAGACGTTATGATGAAAATATTTGACTTGGATTAGATGCAGATGATAACCCTGCTGGTAACTTTCCATCTTGTCAGGAACATTAAGGTCATTCCCTGAAATAAATTGCTTGTTCAGTTTCCTGTGTCTGCTGGGGCTAAACACCCTGTTACAGTAAGATGGAAAAAGACAAATTCATCAGCAACCACAGAGACCAGGCCCAAAATAATTTGGCAGAGACTAGGCCTTCAGTTGGCACAGTGCCTGGGAGTGAATTACATCCATGCCACTGGACTTAGTGGCCTTTTTCATATGGCCCTTACTATATATTCCTACAGTGACTTAATATCTAGCTCCATTTATTTACTTTTTTCCTCAAATATCTTCAAAATACCAATACCATAACTATTGGAAGATTTCTAGTGATGACATGTTTGGCGCCCAGAAGCCTCATCTCCCTTAGTTTGGCTTTTATGCCTCTCTTTGCTAGTCATTTTGGATTCATTTTGCTATTCTTCATCCTTCCCACTCCATTTCCTGGTAAAATTTCTATTAATTCACTGTGAACATGGCTGTTTGGCCAGCTCTCAGGCTTGAGAAGACTTCAGGGAGAGTTCAGGAAAGGGAATTCTAGTCAGAAAAGTACAAAGATTATGAGAAAAAATACTCAGAACAGAACTCTGACTTTCTGCCAGAAGATTGACTTTACACTGGTCGGCAAGGGAGCTCCACTGTTTGATTGCAGCTATCGCTCCACAGAAAGAAAAGGATGGGTCATCATGAAGGATGTGTAGCCGGCCTTCATGGGTTATCGTTCCCTGTGCAGACACAAGGGATATCAAGACACTTCAAATAGAGGAGGTATTGCATGGGGTAGCAGCATTGAACTCTGTAACTTAGTATTTGTTCAGAAAGTATAGCTGTCTTACTAGCAATAGCCAGCACCAAACTAGGTTGTTTTCAGCACAGATGAAGTATCTCATGTACCTTTTTTTTATTTTCAGCTTGAAGGCTTTTATTCAGGATATGGCAAATAAGATCGTTGTGACCTCAGCTCAGCTCCATCTGCTGATAGAGACATTATTTTTGGCCGTAATGTCACTATTGCTTTAAATAATTTAGACTGAAAACCTTCAGGATGAATTTCACAAAGAGATGCCTGCAACAGAAATCATAATGCTTCCTGTAGCATTCTGCTCTGGGACAATGTCTAGAAGGAAGATAAAACCTGAGCTCTGCTCTCCCTCCCTCTTGTGTGTAAGGGAAGGCTGCGCACGGCTTCTTGAGAAACTCAGCTCCTGTCTGCAACGCAGTACGGGTTCAGACTAGCTGGCTAGGACCCCACTAGAAATCAGGCTTTGGTGCACGGGTCTCAGTAGGTAGGCTTGTCCTGTCACAGCAGCCGTTCTGCTGCTGGGATGTGAGACACAAAGCGGTTTCAAGCTCCTGAGGGCATGTGTTCAGGGGAGAGAAAAGCAGAGAAAGGAGGCAGGACAGCATAGAGATGCAAAGCTTGCGGGAACCAGACCCGGGATCTTTAAATCTGCTTCCTGCTTTAGTTAACTTGCAGTTAACACCTTGCATTTGAAGAATAGGTCTTACCATATACTTCTATTGGTTCCGTCATTAGGCTGAACTCAAACAATCAAAAAAATCATGACAGGCTGAAAACAAATAAAAACGCCACAGATTATGCCCTTTGGCTCTGAGCCAGTAAAGTGTACACTCAGCAGTTTTTCAAAGACTTGAGGCATGCTTCTTAGCAAGAAAATCCCTGAAAGTGAAAATTCCCACATAACTGTCAGACTCCAAGAATCATGGGTTGGAGAAAAAAAATGGTGTTGCAAATCTTGCTATAAACCGGGGGCAGCTGACAACATTCATATTGCAGGAACCCAGGACCCTGTTGAGCATGGATTGTTTTGTTTATTCGTGCCATAGACAACCACCACTACAGCCAACGTCTAGCCCATCTCCATCCATTCAAAATATAACATGACTGCTATTACTAGTCCATAATGGTGGGTTTCTCTCTCAGTTCATAGATAGGTCTCTTGAAAGACAGCTGGGTTTGGCTTTTGGACAACAGCCAGCACTCCCTGAAAGCACTGTACGAACAGTTTCTTAGTGAAATGGCTTTGGAGGTTGCCCATCCTGTTCTCAGTGCACATTGTCCTTATCACCGAATGCATGACCACATTGGCGTGCATGTTAAGTGTAACTAAGTTTCAACAGAAAAAGACTGAAAGGCTATGGACACCAAATTCACATCCCACCCTTGGAATTATTTCTGCCTACCAAAGCTGGAAATAAGAGTTGTGAAGTGCATTGATGAAGAGGACTGCACAGCTGCTATCCATATTAAACATTTCAGTGGAGGAAACCTCACTCTATAAAAGTTACTCATGCCTTAAGCAGCTTTTTCAATGAGGAACTCTCACTGAAATTGCTGGAGAGGAAAAAACAGCCCTGGTTAAGGCAAGGGATATATGTTTATTGGAAGTAATCCTAGATCCACTGAAATTACTTGCAAATTTTCATTGATTTCAATAGGATGGGATCTTGCCACTTTTGACGGAGATGAACTCCACGGATGGCAAGTCATTTAACTTTTCATATGGTTTGGTGCAGGAATTTGAAGAAGGGCATCCTTCCTAACACACATGTAGTGAAGCATAGTCACTGTTCTACTGTTCCCAGCCTCTTTATAGCCTACAAATTAGGCAGAAATCTCAGCTGCTGTCTGATCTCGCATGTTGTGTTTGATGCCCAAGTTATATTACATGACTGAAGAATTCAAACTCATTAACAATTATAAATGAATTAATACAGATACAATTCAACATAAAACAATTGGGGTATATGTCAGTCTACAAACATCGTAATGTTAAATTTCAAAAATCCCATCTGACTGTCCACAGTAACATGTCTGGAAAGCTCAGTTTTCGCTCTCACCAGTGATAGCTTGCAGAGCTGGATCCCAATCCTGGGCCTGGTCACTCCTCCTGAGCAGATCTCCTCACCTACCCCGTGTCCTTCTGAAGTCAGCAGGCCTCCATATGTACATCAGCAACTGTTGTCTTAGCCTCAACTGCAAAACTGAGCCCAAAGAAAGAAAGAAGGAAAGAAAACACTTCATTTCTGATTAATCAAATAGTCTAATTAAATACAGTGAGGAAAGGCCCTGCAGAAATGTATTTATAACACACAGGATGTTGAAACAAATAAGTCAGTGATAGAGGGAGAATGACTCGAGCAAGTTAAGTGTCCAAATAATGCATCAGGCTTTGAGTTGGCAAAAACGCTACAGAACCAGATGTAGGCTGTGAATCAGCAGCTCTGGAATGCCAGCACAGAAAGAACGGTAGTAATGATCCAAGGGGACACAGAGGCATGCAGAAACTGTTCCAAGACCATTTTAGCAAAGCACATGTTTCTAATATATATATATATATATATATTCCT